>NC_142683.1:3350000-3395000 GCF_964200805.1 Pocillopora damicornis
ATCGTTTTGAGTCTTGATGTATCATTAAAGACGTTATGATTTGAATTTAAGATTATGATTAACAATTTAAGGTTACTGTCGACAACTTTTCATTTTTTGTAAACGTGCGCGGGGGTGAAAAAAAAATTAAAACAAAACACAAAACGGTATTCGCTTTACTGAATTACCAGCCTCAGCGTTACCGCCGACTTCCAAACAAACTGGACAGTATCATTCAGATGATAATTGCTGGTTTTCAGTGTCACGCCATTCAAAATAGATCAAAATAAAAAATAAAAACCGTTCAATCGATTTAGTCTAGAATCTGGAAATAGAAAGAAGCTAGATATGTAAAGACTCTCGCCAAGATTAAGGTCACAGCAATTTTTCTTACGGAAGATATGAGGAGAAACGTTTTTCCCAAATTTATAGAGATTTGTATGGAGCCGCCATGCTGGTGCCCACCTAGATGGGCACCAACATGGCGGCCGGAAACCAGCAGAAACATCTGTCACTGAGTTTTGCTACAAAAGCGTGAATTTATCTCTCTAAGAACTCATAAACGTAACAATAATACTTTATTCTAATACAAGAACTGTTCAGATAGCTGAATTTCCCTAAATAAGTCACCTTTTAAACCAACATAACAGCTCTCTCGCTCGTCATGTAAAGGCCACGTCACGCAAAAGCTTAGAAATTCAAGAGTAGTCTATCACTAAACCAAGAACCCATTTGGAGTGAAAATTTGTCTGAATATTAGTTTTTAGCTGCTCTAATACATCATGAAAGTAAAATCTCAGGAGGATCAATAGTTCTGAAGTCTGAAATTTAGTGACGTCACGTGAAAACCAGCAATAGGCTAACAAATGGTTTGAGGCTTTTTCGTTGTTCCTGATGGTTCTTGAGAAAATCTAGTTTGGAGTCAGCAAATAGAAAATATTTCGGTTGCTGTTACGTTCTTGGACGTCACGAAAGAAGTATTTCGAATTTCGTAAAAGCCTCAAAGCCGTAGGTGCGTTAATATCTGAGGAATATTCTGGCCAGTTTTCACGAAAATGGTTGAAAATTTACACCCTACAAACTGATTTAAGAAGAGGTTACTCTTTAAAAAACCAACCTCGACCGCATGTCATGCGGTCGTGCCGCCGATCAATAAATTCGCATGTTCTGTAAAGGGTATTTTTGCGCGCGCTGTCATATATCTTTTAAAACCATAGCACAAGAAAATCTACAGCCAATAAAGCACAAAGGAAGCGTTTCCAGGATGATGCCGACTCCGACTCCACAAAATCCTTCTTTGTCATATGTTTATTCGTGAAGATCCTGCCTTTTAGAAACTCGACCATAGTGAACTGATCGAATGAATTTATTGCTTAATCGAATCGAAAATTTGGTGATTTGATCATAATACAAAACCGGTAAATCAAGTTAAAATCAATAATATGCTATACAAACAAAACCTATCAATTAGTGACAAATTGATATGCAACGTGACTGTTCGTGACACAATTCTTTACTTCCTTTTCAGAAGCCACATAATAAAGGGGAATGAAAAATCCCACTTTTATGCTGCACTAAAAGATTAGTCTTCGTATACAATAAGAGCCACGTTCAGTGTCGGTAGATTTTTCTTTGTGAAAGACAAGAATAAGCGTCTGGAAAGAGGACAAGTTATCTTTTTTTACCTCTCTTTTTAAGATTTATTTTAAGTTTTCCTTTAACAAATTGAATTCGTGAAGTTAAAAGTCCACGATTATCCCTTCCTAGTGATCTTGTAAAATTTTTTCAAGTTTTTCGTGACATGTTCCAGCCAAATAAAGAACGGTGAGCGGGTCAGTTTCACATTCCTGAGAACCAGGAATGCAAGGAATCGTTCTTTAAAGGGCATGTAAACCCAAAAATACATGTTTTTCTTATACTATGTAAAAAGTGGCGTAGAAAACGAATTTGAAATTAGTTTTGTCCAATTCGACTTATTTTAGGAGAAAATCGGCATTATCAACTGAAATTCCATTTCCGGTAAAAACAATAGCGAGAAGTCGTGACGTAAGCGGTGGAACCAAAATATTGCGCAACACATATTCCCCAGTAGAACTGGTGTGGGAGTTCGTGTAAGTAGCGGTAGTTCGGAAGATGTTTTTTCAGAAGGTAGCGACTCGAATGCCTTAAGCTTAGTACATGACAGCGTTGTGGATAATCCAGAATCTTTAGGAGAGTCTGGGCCACGTCCTTGACAATATGAGCCGCGTAGGGTTCACCGAAGCGATCCGCACGAAGACAGTACAGAACATGTCGACGGCGATGCGACCGTCTCGGAAACTCAGACTGGCATTTAATTTACTTTGTGATTTATTTGTATTTAACATGAAAATGCAATACAGCGAGGGTACAATCTAAAGGAATGCAACAGAATTTTTTTAAACTTGAGCTTCTGAGAGTGTTTTATATAAAATTATCAAAGGTGCGAGTGTGGAACTTGTCAACCAATGCCGAAAACTCATGAAAGTGTTTGTTGTACGGAAATCGGGCAATTGTGGCAAAATGGCCTGAAACCCAGATAAGTTGTATCACTGAGCATCCAGGTTTTCAGTCAATTTGCCTCGATTTCTGGGTGCTGGAGACGGCCAAGTACGCTTACAGGCAGCAGTAAAGCACAGATAATCACACCAGAAACGACTAAGCTAAATATTTTCTGTTTCATCTGTTTTGTTACATTTTGAGATCGATTTACTTGAGTTGTTTCTGCCATTGATTTAATAATACAATACTAGAGCTAGTTGTTTTTCGCTTCTTTCCTGGCAGGAAATTTCGCTAAATTGCCTACAGATAGCCTGTTCGTTGGTGTTGGGGATATCTCAGCAAACACTTTAGGGTCGCTGTGCTATCTTGTGCGGTAAACAATATCCTTCATCTCAGAAGCATTTCCATCGATAAAACAAGTTGTATCATGTGCATTTCCTTGTGTGACCTTCATAATTATCCAACCCTGTTTGTGTTTGCTTCGATTTGCATTATTGAAAAGATAGTTTTGCAAGCTGAAATCAGGATCTTTTAAGTTGTACTCAAAATGATGAATATTGTCCTACTGACCTTTGAATGTATTTTCACTGCTGTGAAAACCGTGACACAAATTCTTCTGCTGTTTCTCTGCAGGGTTTCTCAAAGGAAGCACTAAGTGGGGCTGGCATGGATTTTCTTATAGAACATAAGGGTTGATTATGGGATCCTGTATAGAATTCTTTATATAGAACCGACAAAATTCCAGATCACGTTATAACACACTGATATCAACGAATTCTCTTTCTTTGATACGTGTTTCGACAGGCAAAGGTTCAGACATGTCAGTGTCTTTTACGGGCTCAGCGCTGGCTCCCAAACAACTGGCTTCCCCATAATCTTTCATTAAATGAGAAAAAAGATGTTTTTAGAGAACCAATAAAGCTATTGTTGTTTAATTAACGAAACGTTCTCATGTAAATCGATTTTGTACTTTCTCTGTTGACCTCTAACTTTTGAAGAGCTCAACTTCTTTCTCAGTTTGGTCAGCCACTTCCGAATCCTCGTCGTCTGCCGACTGTATGGGTCGTTTTTCGTCTTCCGAATAATTTGCTTCTGGTGAGGCCTGAATCGTCGGTACAGCACCAGGAGTAAAAATGACTGCTACAAACAACAGAACGTTCGAACGGCTCGACGAAATCGGCTATTTTCACTTGAACAAATTTCACAAATTGTCGCTTCAAATTTACGTCATTTGGAAATATTTGCATTGTATGCCCAGTTTTGTTTGAATCAGTACAAAACTGGACGGCACAACGCTTCACCATTACGAAAAAATTGATTATATTGAAGCAAACTGTACGTAAAAAAATCATGACGAGACCAGCAAACAACGGCTGTAGAAAAGACTCCTTCGTGCCTCACGCGATTATAAAACGAGACTTTGGAGGATCCACCCGTGACGTCACAGGAAAGATGGCGCCATTCAAGATGGCGAATGTTTCGAATTTGGAAGAGCTTTTACAAAGTGAAAATGGACTTTTGAGAATAAACGAATGGTACCTTTGGTGTACTTGATATATTTACTAAACATCTATGTGAAAAGAAAATGAACGTTTTTTGGGTTTACATGCCCTTTAAGTGCCAGCTCATATTCAGTCTCAAATTTCCCCCTTGCGTCAAAACATGAATAAACTTCTGTAACAGGGTCAAGTCATCTTTCTTCACTCTCTTTGTCAGATTTATTTTAGGCTTTCTTTTTTTCTCTTAAATAAATTTCTGGGTTTACATAAACCATAAACCCAGGACCCTTATCTTTTTTACAATAGAAGTCTATCGATGTCTCCTTCACGTGATAGTAATATCTTCTCGTTTCTCGAGACATTTCCAGCCGAAAAACAGCGGGCGAGTCAGTTTTATTTTTCAGAGAAGCAGGAATCCAAGGAATCCTTGATCAAAGTGTTTCTTGTACTAATAAAGTTCTAAGCTTAGTTTATTCACAAAACCTGCCGTTCTAACAACTAATTATTTCTTCCAAAAAATCACGTTCAAGAGTTTGATTTCGATTATTTCGCTATACCGTGACAGGGATGAACACTCTTTTTTTTGGTTTCTGTTTGTCGTATAAACCGAAAGAAATTCACCTCAGTGCCGGTGAAAGTGATGGATATCAACTTCCACTTCCATGAACAATTGTTAATGAGCCAAGATAAGACTAGTTATTATTTACGGGTGGATGGGAAGTGGGCCAGAGATGAAATCTTATATTGTTTTCCTTTCAGTCTGCACATCTGCAGTGTTAAAAAAACAGAAAACAGAACAAAACAAAAAAATCAATTTGGAATAGCGAGACTATTCATTAATCACAGGGGGAGGGTAGAGGGCTAAGAAAGTTATTTCTATTAGTGGCATCTGTTATCAAACAATTTACATAAACGAGAACAAAAAGTGACGCGGGGGAAAGTTCAACTTCATCTATTGAGGAATACATCAATAACTTTTATATAACCAGCTCAAGGCTTTCGGTAAATCAACTAAGTCTTGAGGAGAGTTTAATGTTTAATAAACTTCTTATATCCATTTTGATATTTTCATCGGTGCGAGTTTTTCACGAATCGCTGCATTTTTTGCTCGTAATCACATTTTTTTCCAGCCAACGAGACAACTTTACTAAAACACAACAACTAATCGGATTTCAAGGCCTGTTTAAAGGAACCAATCATATTGCAGGAAAATGAAAGACTTTTTTTTTTTTTTTAAATAAATTAAAACCAGCTCAATACTGGATCAATTGAAAATGTTAGTAAAGACTTAAGAATCCTCTATTTGAGCGACTGAATTTTGCAATTTCAAAACGGATGCAATGAAGTAGTAATTGAACTTCGAAAAGTTTGGAATACTTAATATATCTCAGCAAATGAATATATGAGAGTTTGCATATCAAGTGCTTGAAAGCTCTAATTTCGGATTAAACTTTGCTACAAACAAGGCTACTTTTTATTTCTAACAAGGGGAGGGTGACACCTCGTTTTAAATAAGAGCTTTCACTGTGTATGAGAGGGCGTATTGAATTATGAGAGAGATTTTGTTGGTGCATTTCAATAAGGGGTTTTAACGCCTTAAATCGTGACGATGGCGGTTTGCTTCCTGACGCCTACTTACACCTCGTCAAAAAAAAGGCCGCTAATTAGTGATCATATAAAAAGACCTCTTGTTGCAGCGTTTAGATCACCTCTGATGAAGTCACTAGACAGGAGTGTCGAAACGTTGGGTCTATGAATTGTAACTTCTTCGGTTACATTCATTAAATCTGTAAACCAGAGTAGCATCAAACCATGTCTGATTGTCCACCTGGTTGCCGTGTAAACTTTAATATAATTAAAATTCGTTATGACTTTCGCAAAATTCTTGAGATAGAATTAGATTTTACGAGACTTAAGATTCTAATCCTGTGAGAGGACATTGACGCCAACATGCGTGAGAGTCTACGTAATCGATCAGGTCACGCAGGTTCCTTCCGTTTCTCAGGCTACCGACCTAAGCTTGTGAAACATTTTGTATTTACTGAGACCGCAGCTCCGAAAAGTAGGATGATGCTTCTACCCAAACAAGCAATCTCTCTTTTAAAATAGTGCAACCGTTTTGTAATGACTCTTCAAGAGTCATTGCAACTGCCAACTCAGGGCTTCTCATCTCTTTCGCAGATTAAGTCCATAAATTTCTCATGTTATTATCAAGTTTTTGTGACATGTTCCAGCCTGACAAAATCAGCATGCAAGTCATACAAATTTCCTTTGTAACATTTTCACCCTTTCAAAGGGGAATATTAGTAGCATTTCATTGTGAATATAGTCGGCTCTTTGTACGAAACCTCCACTGGTGAAACAAATCATCGTTGAATTATCAAAACATTGATCTTAAAAGTTATAAATCATTAGCATGATTGACAAAGAAGAATTCAGTGAGAGAGAAAAAAATCGAAAACTATCATCGCCTGTTTTGAAAGAGGAGCTTATAGCGCGCCACAACGTTGGATGTGAGACGTCGCGCTCGGTGGATGTGTGTGAGTCTAATCAGGTCACGCTTGAAGCCATGCGGGGTGTGTTTACGAGTTTCTTTCTCCAATTATGCTACAAATCTAGGCTCTAAAATATATTTTATTTAAGACCGTGGAACAATGAAATCCACGGTCAATAAAGGAAAGAGAAAACTTTGCCAGGAGGATGCTGATTCACTCACGCTCTTCAAAACCCTCCTTTGTGAGGTGTCCATTCGTTGTCTCCTTCCGGTGATTTTCTCGTTTTCGTGACATTTAAGTGTTTCTTGTGTTACCAAGTTCTTTGATTGGTTTACACACAAAACTTGTTGTCATAACAAATAATCAATTCCAAGAATAGATAAGAAAAAAAAGTCTCAAGGCATCAATGTTTCGAGTTCAACTCCGAGAAAAGCTGATTTGCTCGAGCGTGTGCTCAGTTCTTAGTGAAAAACACATGGATATCAAAACGTTGCTTCACAATCTTCGCGAGGAAGTTTCGTGCCCAGTGTGTACTAACGTATACACTGATCCAAAGCACCTTCCATGTCTACACACCTTTTGTCTGCACTGCTTGAAACACTGGCACACAACAAGCCATGGCCGAGACACAATCAGATGCCCGAAGTGTCAAGCTAATAGCAGAGTGCCTGAAAGTGGCGATTTGAAAGATCTTCCCACCAGTTTTTATCTGAACGACTTGATTGATGTGTTAGCAATTAAAGAGTGCAAAACCAGCCATGTACGATGTGGAAATTGCGACAAGAAAAGCTCCGAGAGTTGTTATTGTTTTCATTGTTGCGTGTTTTGGTGTGACGAGTGCATCATTGGACACAACATCATTCGTAGCAATAAAGATCATCGTGTTCTGGCGCTCAAAGACTTTCAAGACAAGGACTACGAAGATGTGATGAAACGACCTGCTTTCTGTCCTAAAGAAGATCATAACAAAGAAGAGCTAAAGTACTTTTGCAAACCCTGTGAAACGCCAGTTTGCCAGATTTGTGTCACAATAGAGCATGGTGGTCATAATATGAAGTTAATCAAAGAAGAAGCCGAGAGACAAAAGACTGAGATTAAGTCTTTCATAGAAAAACAGAGACATAATTTACAAGCAAATATGAATGCCGTAAGCCGACTTGATGAAGAATGTGCTAGACTGATACAACAAGGCGAAGATGTGAAGAGAGAGATTCAAACATTTATTGACAATTTTATTGCAGTCATTGAAGCAAACAAGAAAAATATATTCGCAGAAGTGGAAAAAAAAAACAAGCAAGTCGATTGAAAGCATAACAATGCAAAAGACCGAGATCGAGCGTCAAATGACGGCCATAAAATCATCTCTGGAGAAGACTGAGAAACTTTTCACCCAAGGTACAAACGCTGAAATCGTCCAACTGAAGAAATCATTAGACACCATCTTTGAAGGAGTTCATCAAATCGAGTCAACCGACTGTGACCCCAAACTTGTGGCTCATTTTGTCTTCGTGGAAAATTATAAGTTGTTCAACACTGTCAAAACCGAACAAATTGGAACTTTGAAAAAACCAACAAAAGCAGGTCATTGTGATATTGAAGGCAAAGGACTGGAGGGTGGAATTGCTCTCCGTGAAGCTCACTTTACCTTGACAACAAAGGACACCGAAGGAAGACAGTGTTACAATGAACGTGACCGTGTAACGGTGGAGATCAGGGACGAACAAGGACAAGAATGCACGTCAGAAATACAAATAAATGACTGTAAAGATGGACTCTATCAAGTCAGTTATTGTCCCAGAGATCCAGGAAAATGTTTAGTGACTGTAAAGGTAAACGGAGAACATGTCCGTGACAGTCCTTTTGCTGTGCAGGTAACACCATTTCAGTTTAAACCTGTACTTTCCTTCGGGAAAGAGGGCTCGTCTGAGGGAATGTTTGGGCTTCCTTGGGGGGTAGCAGTAAATGCTAAGGATGAGATAGCTGTTACTGATTCTTACAACCAGAGAGTCCAATTTTTTAACAGTGAAGGAAATTACTTAAGATCGTTCGGTCGGTCTGCTACCAAAGAGGGAGAATTTCAATCGCCTGCCGGAATAACATATCATAATAATGGGAATATTTTCGTGGCAGACAATGGGAACAGTAGAATCCAGATTTTCAAAGGGAAGGGTGAGTATGTGGGATCCTTTGGTGGGAGAGGAAGCCTTGATAGTCAGCTCATTAGTCCCTGGGGTTTATCGGTAGACAGTGATGGGAATATCATTGTCGCTGATTCAGGTAACAGGCTGATTAAGATATTTTCTCCTGACGACAATTTTCTAACGAAGATAGGAGAGCAGGGCTCTTTTACTATTCCTGTCCACTGTATTCAATATGAAAGATATTTCATAGTGTCAGACTATGATGAAAATTGTATCAAAGTTTTTGACAGGAAAGGAAACTTTCAGTACAAGTTTGGAAAGAAGGGTGGAGGGGACGGGGAGTTAAATAGTCCCAGTAGTTTGTTGGTGAACAAATCAGGTCACTTGATGGTCTGTGACGTAAATAACCACAGAATACAAGTATTTGAACTGAATGGTATGTTTCTCGGCAAGTTTGGAAAAAAGGGTGCCAATTTAGGAGAGTTCAATGAGCCAGCCTCTTTAGCAGTTCTCAGCAATGGCCAAATTGTTGTTGGTGACGCCTTGAACCATCGTATACAGATACTGGAATAAACTTGTTCACATTATTTTGTACTGTTGCGCCGAACCAAAATCAATAAGCTAATTTTGAGTTCAACCATCGAATGCAAAAATTGGAGATTCTACTTATTCTCTAAATGACCTTCTTTGTTATTCTCAACCTTAACAATCGTAATTATTCAGAGAGTAACTAGGTTTCGCCAAGATAAGACTAGTCATGAATTACAGAGAGGGATGCTGTTTTAAGAAGTAAGAGTTAGGGAGAGTTAAGACCACTTTTTGCGCTGCTTTTTTGTTCGTAACTCACTTCGCTGGGAAAAAAAATTAAAGTAATGCAGGAGACAGTTTTCATCATTGCTTTGTCTTAAGCTAAGGGGAATTTGTCATTAAATTTTATGTAAGAAGACAAAGGCTTTTATGTAAATCATTAGCGTGGCCTGCAGTTTTAAGTAGCAGAAAATATAGTACAGTAATCAGAGTATGTTTATCTGTTTTTTAAGAGTTGTCTTTTTTGCACATCTTAATTGTATTGAATAGTTTTACAACCTTGCTAATTGTAAGATGTTCCACTACTTTTTCACGCATTCACCCTAGTATAGATTACCTGGTTGATAGAGGTCAAATCTAACGAGACTTATTTCGACTTGCAATTGAGAACTTTCAATAAGTTATTGTATACGATTTACTGAACTATTTCGTGTATAGTGTCATAAGACTTAATGTATCATCGTTTTGAGTGTTGATGTATCATTAAAGACGTTATGATTTGAATTTAAGATGATTGTCATCAATTTAAGGTTAATGTCAACAAAATGGGGTACCTTCCGGAAAAATCGTCCACAGCGCGCATCTATGGAAGAAACTACGGAAAGCTATATAACACTGTAAGCTTATAAAATACAGTTTCTAAGCATAACTTCATTTTTTCCAAGTTTTTATTTTTTTAAAGTGCGTGCGGGCCTAAAAAAATTTTTAAAAAAAACACAAAACGGTATTTGCTTTACTGAATTACCAGCCTCTGTGTTACCGCCGACTTCCAAACAAACTGGACAGTATCATTCAACTGATAATAGGCTAACAAACGGTTTGAGGCTTTTTGGTTGTTCCTTACATTTCCTGAGAAAATCTAATGTGAAGTTAGAAAATAGAAAATATTTCGGTTGTTGTCACGCTCCGAGACGTCACGAGAGAAATATTTCGAATTTCGTAAAAGCCTCATACCCGTAAGTGCGTTAGTAGCTGAGGAACATTCTGGCAAATTTTCATGAGCATGGTTGAAAATTCTTACCCCACAAATTATTTAAGAAGAGGTTACCCTTTAAAAAAAAACAAACCTCGAGTTTTTGGCCTTAAAGAAATCCACAGTTTCCGCTCCTCATTTAAGCCCATGTCATGCGGTCGTGTCGCCGATCAATAAAACGCAACATCTGACCCCCTGCTAAGTCTCATGAAAAAGAACTCCTTTCAAATTCGCCTATTTTGTAAAGGGTATTTTTACGCGCGCTGTCATATATTTTTTAAAACCGTAGTACAAGAAAATCTACAGTCAATAAAGCGCAAAGGAAGTGTTTCTAGGATGATGCCGACTCCGACTCCACAAAATGCTTCTTTGTCATATGTTTATTCGTGAAGATCCTGCCTTTTAGAAACTCGACCACAGTAAACTGATCGAATGAATTTATTGCTTCGAAAACTCGCAAATCAACTGACCTTCACGTGTCAAAAAGATCACACATACATATAGACGGGTGATTTGAACATAATACAAAACCGGTAAATCAAGTTAAAATCAATAATACGCTATACAAACAAAACCTATCAACTAGTGACAATTTGATATGCAACGTGACTGTTCGTGACACAATTCTACACTTCCTTTTTAGAAGCCACATAATAAAGGGGAATGAGAAATCCCAGCTTTATAGTACTGCACTAAAAAATTAGTCTTCGTATACAATAAAAGCCAAGTTCAGTGTCAGCAGATTTCTCTTTGTGAAAGACAAGAATAAAAGTCTGGAAGAAGGACAAGTTATCTTTTTTTCCTCTCTTCGTAAGATTTATTTTAAGCTTTCCTTTAACAAATTGCTTGGTTTACGGCTACGAAGTCTCTTCAAGAGTCATCCCAACCATAAACCTAGGGCTTCTCTTTTCTTTCGTAGAATTCGTGAAGTTAAAAGTCCACGGTTATCTCTTCTAAGTGATCTTTAAAAATTTCTTCAAGTTTTTCGTGACATGTTCCAGCCGAATAAAGAATGGTGAGCGGGTCAGTTTCACATTCCTGAGAACTAGGAATACAAGGAATCGTTCTATAAGTGCCAGCTCATATTCAGTCTCAAATTTCCCCCTTGCGTCAAAACACGAATAAACGTTTGTAACGGGATCAAGTCATCTTTCTTCACTCTCTTAGTCAGATTTATTTTTAGGCTTTCCTTTTCTCTTAAACAGGTTTCTGGGTTTACAGATGCATTGACACTTCAAGTGTCATGGCAGCCATAAACCCAGGACTTATAATCTTTTTCACAGTGGAAGTCTATCGTGTCTCCTTCTTGTGATAATAATACCTTCTCGTTTCTCGTGACAGTTCCAGCTGAAGAACGGCGGGCAAGTCAGTTTTATTTTTCAGATAACCATGAATCCAAGGAATCCTTGATTAAAGTGTTTCTTGTATCATGAAAGTTCTGTGATTGCTTTATTCACAAACCGGCGGTCAAAACAACTAATTAATTCTTCCAAATTAATCATGTTCAAGAGTTTAATTTCCGACAATGTTTCGCTATATTGACAGATATAAACACTTTTTTGTGGGTTCTGTGTGTGGTATAAACCAAAAGAAATTCACCTCAGTGCTGGTGAAAGTGGTGGATATCAACCTCCACTTCGATGAACAATTTTCAATGAGCCAAGATAAGACTAGTTATAATTTATGGGTGGAAGGGAATTAGACCAGAAACGAAATCTGATATTGTTTTCCTTTCAGTCTGAACACCTGCAGTGTTAAAAAAACAAATAAAAAACAAAAACCAAAAATCAATTTGGAATGACCGAAACGAGACTATTCATTAATCACAGAGGGAGGGTAGAGGGCTAAGAAAGTTATTTCTATCAGTGGTATTTGTTCTCAAACAATAAACATAATCGAAAAAGAAAAGTGACGCGGGGGAAAATTTACGGTTCAACTTTATCTATTGAGGAATATGTTAATAACTACTTTATAACCAGCCAAAGGCTTTTGGTAAATGTACAAAGTCTTGAGGAGAGTCTAATGTTTAACAAACCTCATATCCATTTTGAAATCACTGGTGACCCTTTTAATCTTATTGCTGGTTTTCACGTGACGTCACTAAATTTCAGACTTCAGAACTATTGATCTCCTGAGATTTTACTTTCATGATGTATTAGAGCAGCTAAAAACTAATATTCAGACAAATTTTCACTCCAAATGGGTTCTTGGTTTAGTGATAGACTACTCTTGAATTTCTAAGCTTTTGCGTGACGTGGCCTTTACATGACGAGCGAGAGAGCTGCTATGTTGGTTTAAAAGGTGACTTATTTAGGGAAATTCAGCTATCTGAACAGTTCTTGTATTAGAATAAAGTATTATTGTTACGTTTATGAGTTCTTAGAGAGATAAATTCACGCTTTTGTAGCAAAACTCAGTGACAGATGTTTCTGCTGGTTTCCGGCCGCCATGTTGGTGCCCATCTAGGTGGGCACCAGCATGGCGGCTCCATACAAATCTCTATAAATTTGGGAAAAACGTTTCTCCTCATATCTTCCGTAAGAAAAATTGCTGTGACCTGAATCTTGGCGAGAGTCTTTACATATCTAGCTTCTTTCTATTTCCAGATTCTAGACTAAATCGATTGAACGGTTTTTATTTTTTATTTTGATCTATTTTGAATGGCGTGACACTGAAAACCAGCAATACTGGATCAATAAAATATTAGTTCAGACTTAAAAATCCTGTATTTTAGCAACTGAATTTTGCAATTTCAAAATGGATGCAATAAAGTAATAATTGAACTTGATTTCGTGCAATTTTGGTCTCAAATCATACTTGTGACTTCAAATCAAACTCGCGCTGCGCATTCATTTTGAAATCACGCGCATCACTTCAGACCAAATTGCACTCCACTTAGTTCAATTACCTTTATCAATCAGACTATATTAATCAGTTTTGCAGGAATTCTCTTTCTATTCTTTTCCAACTGTATCGTATTTAAATTAGAAAAACGTGTTCTTGTAGTTTTCATACCAGAATTTTGCGCCACAGCCTGGGCGACCTACTTGATTGAGGTCGAATCCACCTTAAAGTAGGCTGTTGTACATGAAAGAGTCAAATATCACAAGACTTCATGTGTTATTTTCCTTTCTTGCAACTTTTGTGTTATTATAGTAGCTATGAGTTGTCAGAGCTGACTCGATTATTTGACTTTGATTTAAGATAATGGTTAATAATCAATGAAAGATGAGCTTTTCACCATCAGTTACCTTGAAGAGAAAAGTTTGGAATATTGGAAAATGAATAAATCTAACTTCAAAACAAGTCTAACTTCAAAACAAGAGTTTTGCTAGAGTTTGCACACCACGTGCTTGAAAGTTCTAATTTCTGATTAAACTGTAATAAAACTAAGTGCGTGAGAGTCTACGTAATTGATAAGGTCACGCGAGGAGCCACGTGAGGCGTGTTCTGCGTTTCTTCCTCCCGTTTCTCGGGCTACTGATCTAAGCTCTAAAAGCTTTTAAAACATTTTCTATTTACTGAGACCGCAGCTCCGGAAGGTACCGCGTTAATAGAACAGTAAAGACTTTTCCAGGATTATGCTTCCACCCAAAAAAGCAGTCTCATATTTAAAAAGTGCAACCATTTTGCAATGACTCTTTTTAAAGTCATTATATTGCCGCTGTCAACTCAGGGTTTCTCCTCTCTTTCACAGATGAAGTCCATAAATTTCTTCTCTTATTATCAAGTTTTTGTGACACGTTCCAGTAGGACAAAAAAAAGCATGCGAGTGATACAAATTTCCTTTAGAACGTTTCCACCCTTTCAAAGGGGAATATTAGTAGCACTCCATTGTGAATAAGCAGTCGCCTCTTTATACGAAACCTCCAGTGGTGAAACAAGTTATCATTAAATTATCAAAAAATGATCTAAAAAGTTAAAGATCGTTGGCATGATAGGAAAATAAGTATTAAGTGGGAGAAAAAAAATCGAAAACGATTATCGCCTGTTTTAAGAGGAACTCTTAGAGCGCTGAAATGTTGGATGTGTGACGTCACGCTCGGTGGGTGTGTGCGAGTCTGATCAGGTCACGAGTGGGGCCATGCGAGGTGTGTTTACGAGTTTCTTTCTCTTATTATGCTATAGATCTAGGTTTAAAAATATATTTTATTTAAGAACGTAGCACAATCAAATCCACTGTCAATAAGGGACAGAGGAAACTTTCCCAGGAGAATGCTAACTGAGACTCTTCAATACCCTCCTTTGTGAGGTGTCCATTCGTCGTGTCCTTCCAGTGATCTTCTCGTTTTTCGTGACATGTTCAAGCCGAAGAACGGCGGGCAAATCACTTTTACATTTCAGAGAGCCAGGAATGCAAGGAGTCCTTGGTTAAAGTGTGTCTTATATTAAGAAAGTTTTCTGATTGGCTTATACACAAAACCTGTTGTCATAACAAATAATTTATTCCAAAAATAGCTAAAAAAAAAAAATAGAGCCACGAGGCTTCATTGTTTCGAGTTCAATTCCGAGAAAAGCTGATTAGTTCGAGCGTATGATCAGTTCTTAATAGAAAACACATGGATATCAAAACGTTGCTTCGCAATCTTCGCGAGGAAGTTTCGTGCCCAGTGTGTACTAACGTGTACACCGATCCGAAGCACCTTCCATGTCTACACACGTTTTGTCTGCACTGCTTGAAACACTGGCACACAACAAGCCATGGCCGAGACACAATCAGATGCCCGAAGTGTCAAGCTATTAGCAGAGTGCCTGAAAGTGGCGATTTGAAAGATCTTCCCACCAGTTTTTATCTGAACGGCTTGATTGATGTGTTAGCAATTAAAGAGTGCAAAACAAGCCAAGTACGATGTGGAAATTGCGACAAGAAAAGCGCCGAGAGTTCCTATTGTTTTCACTGTTGCGTGTTTTGGTGTGACGAGTGCATCATTGGACACAACATCATTCGCAGCAATAAAGATCATCGTGTTCTGGCGCTCAAAGACTTTCAAGACAAAGACTATGAAGATGTGATGAAACGACCTGCTTTCTGTCCTAAGGAAGATCATAACAAAGAAGAGCTAAAGTACTTTTGCAAAGACTGTGAAATGCCACTTTGCCAAATATGTGTGACATTGGATCATGGAGGTCATAATATGAAGTTAATCAAAGAAGAAGCGGAGACACAAAAGACTGAAATGAAGTCTTTTATTGAAAAACAGCGACACAATTTACGAGCAAAGATGAATGCCGTGAGCCGACTTGATGGAGAATGTGCCACACTGATACAACAAGGCGAAGATGTGAAGAGAGAGATTCAAACATTTGTTGACAATTTAATTGCAGCCATTGAAGCAAACAAGAAAAACATATTCGCAGAGGTGGAAAAAGAAACAAACAAGTCGATTGAAAGCATAATAAGGCGAAAGACCGAGATCAAGCATCAAATGACGGCCATAAAATCATCTCTGGAGAAGGCTGACAAACTTTTAACCCGAAGTACAAACGCTGAAATCGTTCAACTCAAGAAATCATCAGACACCATCTTTGAAGGAGTTCATCAAATCGAGTCAACCGACTGTGACCCCGAACTTATGGCTCATTTTGTCTTCGTGGAAAATTATAAGTTGTTCAACACTGTCAAAACTGAACTAATTGGAACTTTGAAAAAACCAACAAAAGCAGGTCAGTGTGATATTGAAGGCAAAGGACTGGAGGAAGGAATTGCTCACCGTGAAGCTCACTTTACCTTGACAACAAAGGACACCGAAGGAAGACAGTGTTTCAATGAACGTGACCATGTAACGGTGGAGATCAGGGACGAACAAGGACGAGAATGCACGTCAGAAATACAAATAAATGACTGTAAAGATGGACTCTATCAAGTCAGGTATTGTCCCAGAGATCCAGGAAAATGTCGAGTGACTGTAAAGGTAAACGGGGAACATGTCCGTAACAGTCCTTTTGCTGTGCAGGTAACACCATTTCAGTTTAAACCTGTACTTTCCTTCGGGAAAGAGGGCTCGTCTGAGGGAATGTTTCGGTTTCCTTGGGGGGTAGCAGTAAATGCAGTAAATGCAAAGGATGAGATAGTTGTTGTTGATAGTTACAACCATAGAGTCCAAATTTTTAACAGTGTAGGAAATTACTTAAGATCGTTCGGTCGGTCTGCTACCAAAGAGGGAGAAGTTAGATTCCTTGTCGGAATAACATATCATAATAATGGGAATATTTTCGTGGCAGACAATGGGAACAGTAGAATCCATATTTTCAAAGGGAAGGGTGAGTACGTGGGATTCTTTGGTGGGAGAGGAAGCCTTGATAGTCAGCTCAGTAGTCCGTGTGGTTTATCGGTAGACAGTGATGGGAATATCATTGTCGCTGATTCAGGTAACAGGCTGATTAAGATATTTTCTCCTGATGGCAATTTTCTAACGAAGATAGGAGAGCAGGGATTTTTTACTTTTCCTGTCCATTGTATTCAATATGAAAGATATCTCATAGTGTCAGACGACCGTGAACATTGTATCAAAGTGTTTGACAGGAAAGGAAACTTTCAGTAAAAGTTTGGAAAGAAGGGTGGAAGGGACGGGGAGTTAAATAGTCCCAATGGTTTGTTGGTGAACAAATCAGGTCACTTGATGGTCTGTGACGAAAATAACCACAGAATACAAGTATTTGAGCTGAATGGAAAGTTTCTCGGCAAGTTTGGAATAGAGGGTGGCAATTTAGGAGAGTTCAATAATCCAGCCTCTTTAGCAGTTCTCAGCAATGGCCAAATTGTACTTTGTGACGCCTTGAACCATCGTATACAGATACTGGAATAAACTTGTTCGTATTATTTTGTACTATTGCGCCGAACCAAAATCAGTGAATTAATTTTGAGTTCAACCATCGAATGAAAAATTTTGGAGATTCTACTTATTCTCTGAATGACCTTCTTTGTTATTCTCAACCTTAACAAATAGTAATTATTCCGAGAGTAACTAGGTTTAGCCAAGATAAGACTTTTCGTGATTTACAGGGAGGGAAGTGGGCTTAAAATATTAAAATTCGTTTTCTTTTACACCAGAAAATCTGCAGTAATTTAACGACAAAAATAGGACTTAGACTATATATTAATTACACGACAAGCGCAGTGGTCCGGAAACATTCATTCAATCAGTAGCATATTATATCAAACAGAGAGGGGGGGGGAGGTGAACATATACATTTCAAGTGTAACTGATATTACACAGTTCCCTGTAAAAGATCATGCTGTTATTAGAAGTAAGTTTTAGGGAGAGTTAAGCCCACTTTGTGCTTCTTTTTTGTTCGTAACTCACTTGGTTGGGAAAGGAAAAACCAAAGTACTGCAGAAGACAGTTTTCAGTTCTACCTTGTCTTAAGCTAAGGGGAATATGTCCTTAACGTTTATATAAGAAGACAAAGGCTTTTTTGTAAATCATCGGCGAGGCCTGCAGATTCCAATAGCATGAAACATAATACAGTAATCAGAGTATGTTTATCAGTTTTGTAAGAAGTGTCTTTTTTGCACATTCCAATTGTAGTCAATAGAGTACAACCTTGCTTATTGTAAGATGTTCCACTACTTTTTCATGAGATAAGTTGTCACCCTGGCCTACTTGATAGAGGTCAAATCCAACAAAACTTATTCCGACTCGCAATTGAGAACTTTCAACAAGTTATTGTATATGATTCATTGAACTATTTCGTATATATTTTCATAACACTTGATGTAACATCTTTTCGAGTCTTTATGTATTATTAAAGAAGTTATGAGTTACGTCAGATCTAACTTGATAACTTGAATTTAAGATAGTGATTAACAATCTAAGGTTACTGTCAACAAAATAGGGTACGTTCCGGAAAAATCGTCCTAAGCGCGCAACTATAAAAGAAACCACGGAAAGCTATATAACACTATAAAGCTTATACAGTGTAGATTCTGAGAATAACTAGGTTTTTTTTCTACTTTTTTATTTTTTTTAGGTGCGCGAGAGCCTTTAAACAAAAAACTTACGGTATTTACTTTACTGAATTACCAGTCTCCACGTTACCGCCGACCTCCAAAAAAACTGGACATTATCATTCAGCAGATAATTGGCTAACAAATGGTTTGACGCTTTTTCGTTGTCCCTAATGGTTCCTTAGAAGATCTATTTTGAAGTTGGAAAATATTTCGGTTGTTTTCACGCTCCAGGACGTCACGAAAGACTGAATATTTCGAATTTCATAAAAGCCTCATACCCTTAAGAGCGTGGGCAATTTTCATGAAAATCGTACAAATCTACACATCCCATAAATTGGTTTAAGAAGAGGTTACTCTTTAAAAAACAAACCTCGAGTATTTGGCCTCTAAAGAAATTCGCAGTTTTCGCACCTCATTTAGGTGCATGCCCATGCAGTCGTGCCGCCGACCAATAAAACGCAACATCGAACCCTTGCCAAGTCTCGTGGAGAAGAACTCCCTTCCAATTCGCGGGAAGGTTCTTTCGACTAAAGAAAAAAAAAACGAGTTTACTAAAAATTAAACGAAATCCCAAAATTCAACGGGAAGAACATAAGGAAAAGAGGGCAATGCAAGCTAGGGAAAAGAAAACATAAACACTCAGGTAGAGGCCTTTTGTTCCTCGCTACAGATTCTCTTAAATCATTTCAGAGTAGAGAAAATGTCGGGACCTTATATATCCATTTAGATCACTGATCACTTCACGTACACCTCTGCCAATGTCATCTACAGTACAACTGGCACTTATTGCAAAAAAGTTATACATTGGTGAAACAGGATGACGACCAGGTGACTGATTCCGAGAACCCCATCGCGACGTAGAAAGAAATGACAAGGACACATCTAAACCAGTCGCTAGACACTTTAATCTCCCTTACCTCTCTAAGAAGCATATGGCAGTTTGCGGCCTTTCCCTACAATTCGCAAACTCCAGAACAAAAATTTATCTTTCAAATCGGCACTTTTAATCTCCACGGCATCAAAGAGCGCTTTTCATTCAAGTAATTTATTCTTGAATAAAGGAGGTAAGTTTCTAAAGAAACTGTGCTGCTGCGTCGGTGGAAGAGTGTAGCATGTAATTTAGTGTTAACAACTGAGTTGAAAACGTAAATTGGCCACCGTAGAGAGTTAAAAGGCTGACGTTTCGAGTGTTAGCCCTTCGTCAGAGCGATTGGAATTTATTCTTGTTTTCTCGTCATCATACTCCCACCAATGGCGTAGCTCTATTTTCTGCATATAAAAACACACAACCTACAATTCCTCCAATCGTTCTGACGAAGCGCAAACACCCGAAACGTCAGCTTTTAAACTCTTTACGGTGGCCAATTTACGTTAATAAATTACCCTGTTCTTAAGAAACAGATCAGGATAAAAGTAGGAGCTTTGTTTTATTCTGTGGTGTGATTCACTGCATTAAAACGGGCTTTTACTAAGCAGCTCCATTTCCTAAATTCCAAGTTATAAATTTGCGCCAAACGCGGTAGTAACATTTTTTATTTCCGCTCAATAAGATACCCCTTTCTGCTCTTTAATCATAAAAATTGTGTTTCGTTATCTCTTAATTTATTAACACACCTGTCTGATGACAAGTCTAACATTGACAAAATGTCACATTAAGAAAAAAAAAAGTAAAATTAATAAAGGCTGCCCAAATATACATAGAAACCACTAGAATAACAAACATTACCCCATCAGTTTCAACATTTTTTTCAATATGCGCGTATCATTTTCGTTATCTCTGTTTTAATAAGAAAATGTCAATCTTCCTCTCCATTCATCATTTCTACAAATAATTTACAATTTCATTAAATTCTATACAAACTTTTCGTTACATAAATTATACATTCAATTACAAATATCGTCAACAAGGGAACATGTAGCCCCTCCCTTCCCCCGAAGTATGCAAGTATATTTGTCTAAGAATGATCGTCTGTAGCAAAAAGCGTTTGTGTCTTAATCTGCTGTATCCTCTAATTCCAGAACGTATCCTAGCAATAGCGGGTACAGTTAGAAACGAATGTAAGAGGGATTTGTGTAAAATGGATGCCGTCCAATCAGTTCCCAGCACCCCGAGCAACAGCAAAGAAGTCCCTTATTCAGAACCAGACTTTCTCAACTAAGAACCATAATAAAGCACCTATGGGAGGCTTCCGTGAATCATGCACCAAAGTAAAATGAGGACAACATGGCGGTATCTTAAACGTGTTCACTTCCAAGCACGGTCCATTATTTTGAAATCACCACTGAAGTATTTGAACAAGGCTTTGATGAGAGGTACACGTCTACAATGGTCCCTTAGTCAAGGTCACTTCCAAGCCCTGTCCATTTATCAGGGACCATAAGAAAGTATCTGTGCATGGCCTCAGTGAATCGTGTCCTGTACAACTCCGGGGATACTACTGTAGGCATTCTTCCTTGGCCTCCAAGAATGCCGCTGGCTTTTACGTACATCTCCAACTTCTTATCCCAAGTGAATGTTCGAATAAAATCTACAGAACAGAAAAGTGCATAAAAAAGATCTCCATTTTCACGCACAACTTGTCGTGCATGTTACGTGAGCATTATGTAAAGAAAAGCTGTGTCGAACGGAATTCCATCAATTGTATCGAATTGACTGAGAAGCCGAACTTCGCGTAGACCTGATTTACAGAATTAGATAAGGCTTAAGTGGAGTACGGCGTCTGCAC
Organism: Pocillopora damicornis; assembly: GCF_964200805.1. Taxonomy (NCBI): domain Eukaryota; kingdom Metazoa; phylum Cnidaria; class Anthozoa; order Scleractinia; family Pocilloporidae; genus Pocillopora; species Pocillopora damicornis. Next base: position 3,371,092 of record NC_142683.1, read on the forward strand.
CGGGCCTAAGCAGAGCTGTTAATAAGAGTCTGCAGTCGACCAATACTGCCGGCTAGTCTGCCATTTTGAAACGGCTACTTTCATGTCATTTAACTAGGATTGCCGAAGAAAAATCGTACAATTGAAATGCTATCGAAGAAAATTGTACAGCAGCCATTACGCAGTTTTGAGTGGGATTAGATACAAAATTTACCAAATGTGTGAACAGGGTCCACGTTCCGAATTCTTTCGAGGGTTGCGTGTAAGCTTCGTGGAGCGCTTTGGACATTTTAAATGAATAGTTCTACGTCTTACTCGAAATCTGAAGAAAGTAAATGACGTTCACATTGGCCTTGCTTGTCTTCTACTTTCATACGTTTTGACAACCCTGCCTAATGCTGTCCCTTTTTACGAAGCTCTGCCTGACTCACCTATGATTCCGGTGACCAGTTCAGACCGGGCTTCGTCTATGCCTACCAACAGTGAATAATCCATCACCATCTGTTGAGCAAGGAACTCGGTGTCGTTGTGAATAGCACGTGAGAGAATGGCTTTGGAATGCGGGCGGATAAATATCGGGCACTCACGGATCACTGGAACAGAAAAAGGAGTTGAATTTAATTTCCGTATAATTAAACAGGGTGTTGTTTGTCAACGACTCGTGGAAAATCCCCAGCGACAAACAGAAATTCTGCACATACCAGAAATGTTTCTAAGTGGAAAGGGCAGAACGCATGCGAAAAAAGAAAAACGCGCGAAACAAACTGTTAGTAGTTAGCACGAGAAATATTCCTCCAGCGAGTAACCGCGGAGAAAGAGCGGGAAACATACCAATAAAGGCAGGCGCGGGAAGAATACAGTACTCTGTCAGAGCCTTAAAGTCCAAATAGAAACTAACGTGATTTACAAGGGGTTACAACTAGTTAAACAGTAAATTTACCACAAAAACCCATAAAAAAAATCGATTCAGTCCTCTTTGACTCACTTTCAAGCAGGTTCTCGTCCAGTAATACATCGTTCTTCATCCCGGAAGTCTGAACGTACCGGCTTCTCATGGAACCTTTTAAATCGAAAGTCTGAAGAAATAAAGCATTAGGCGTCAAGTTTCAGATAGAAAACATGAATTAATTCTTGCGACCAGTTAAGACTTAATGTTGCAAAAAGGCAACTTTGAAAGAGTTTGAGCTTGGAGATCTGAGGTCCCATAGAATTGTGGAAATTTTGCGCAAAAAAAAAAAAAAGGAAAAGAAGAAAAAAGATCATTATTGTAAATTACCTGCCGTAGATTTTCCGTTTTATTGGTAAGATACCCTAGTTTCATACCTTGTCGATTTTGCGGTCGTAAAACAAATTTTCCATAACAAGCACATCCTGTCTCATCGTAGCACCTGTCTGTGAGTTCTTGTAGCCAATCCTGTATATTCCCAGGATCTTTGCCAACAAGGTCGGTCGCTATCAAGAAAACAAGAAAACAATACAAATCCATTTTCTGATGCTATGCGAAGGAAATTTACTACCAGAGTGCAAAGCATGAAGTGCAAGTGAAGTCATCGTGTTAGGCGACCCCATCATCGCTTTTTAAAGGCAGAGGTCTGCACATGAACAGAGTAACTCATTCTGCGAGAGCGCAGACTGGGCTCTATCGTAGTTTTACTCACCCCCCCCCCCAGGATATGATGCTACTCAAGCACAATACCTCACCCCCCCTCCCTTGGGCTTTTCGTTGGTACCCATCTACACCTCTGAGTAGAGAGAGGCATTGTGGGAGCAAATAATCTTCTCCATGAACATAATGTAGCGACTCCATTTAGGCCTCGAGTCCGGATCCCACAACGTTACCACTGCCCCACCACGTCCCCCTACCACAACGTTACCACTGCCCCACCACGTTCCCCTACCATACCTGTTCATCTAGAGCTTTATTGATGTAGCAGAAGTAGTGTGGTGCAAACTCCAGAAAACACTGCAACTCCAGTCTTGACATCTGCTTCATGACAAACCGGTCATCTGTAAAGTTATCGTTGACACATTACCAATGAATTCGCAATTGTGTGGAGAAGGATCTCAATTTTCTTTCTTTAAACCTTATTTTCGACTCATCTTCCTTAGTGCAATGTTGCACTTCGTTTTCTGTGTTTGAGCAAGGTTGAATGAGAGACGAGGGTTAATGAAGCCAACGGCAGTTCAGATGCCAGATGTATTTCTTCTTGAAAAGCGGTCATTTTGTGAACGTTACAAATAAGCGTTAAAACATCGAATATCCGACTCGAAATAAATCGTCAGGAAATAAAAATAAAATCCAACATGACCGCGGCGGATAGTCGGAAATATCTAATCTAAATTAGTAGATTTCTTTTTTCTGTGTATCCATTAAGTTTCTCACCGAATGACTTGAAAAAGGCAGATCCGGATTTTCCACCACGTGCTCCCCATGAAACGGAATGCTGCAGGGAACGGATGTACCTAGAGGATATAATGTGCAAAAAATTGTCTGCACTGGAATACCTTTCAGTTGCAAGGGAGGGGAGAATGTGGGTAATTTTCACCATACTCTAAGCTTCGATGATCGTCTAGCAATTTTGGCAAAAAAAAAAAACGGCTGTAAGCAGGAAAATATCAACCAAAACCGTAACCCTTTACACCCTAATATTCATATTCATATTCTCCACACTGATCTCTCCACATTTCCTGTGCTACTAACAAGGAGAATTTGTTTGACAATCTTTAGCTTCTTAAATTGGTGATCATTTCCATTATTCTCATGACCTTAACATTTAATTCAAGGGTGATACTGTAAGAAGAAATTAGACGCCAGTCCTTTTAGGCGTTGGCTAATATCTTGCAGAATACACACAAAATATCGGCAATTTCACTAAGACAATTGCAATCGTGCAGCTGTCATATTTTGCAGTCAAAGAAATTTGTCTTTCTACTTTGTTTAATAATAAAAACAAAAGGGCAGTTTCCTCCTGCGCAAGGTGACACACGAATCAGCTTCAGCAATGGTGCAGGTATCAATGAGGTCAAGGAAATGCAGCCGACTAAAGTTAAAATGTTAAAAAAAATACAACCAAGAAAATAAACGACGAAGGAAAAAAACATCTACGTTATTAACTTACTTCTCCTCGCCGTCAGGAAAGATCCTCTTTCGCAGAGATCTGAATTGCTCCGCGTAATAGATACTGCAGTAAAATCGGCAAGTACTGTCAGCAAACTCTGAAATTAAAACAAAGATGAGCTTTCAGTATCCCCGATAAAGGCATACGTTTTTTTAAGTCAAAAAAAGTCTAAACCAAATAGTCTCGGAAAACGTAAGAGGAAAAAGTTGAAACAGTCACGCGACCTGCCCTCGCTTTCTTTTGCGTGACCCGTCAAGTAAAGATAGCGTGACGCTCTCAAGCAGTCGTTTAAGCTCTGAAACAAGGCTCTCCCTGTAAAACAAACGTGCAAATAAACGAGCAAAACTTTCTTACGGTGCTTAACATGAAAATCCACAGCTGGGTTTGCATCCTTCCTTTGAAAGCCAAACTGCAGGAGTCCTAACGAGAAAGACAGAAGATCACAAACATCAAATGAAACTAGAAAAACGTCACTATCGGTCAACTCTTCCTCAATTGTGTTTCCATTGCGTTTCACGGGGAGGTTCTCAAGAGCAAATCTCGACGACTTAAATAGTCCATATTCCTCTTTTTTAATCAATATTGTTCCCAGGCTTCTTCTTTTTCCCCCTTTTTTGAACAAGATACAGTCAGAGTATCTTCCTTCAGCTTCCTCGTCTTTGGAGAATATTTCTTGGCACCTAACTAACAAGCATCTTCCCCCTCCCCAAGAACATCGAAATACTTTTATGGCACCCAGCCGTCTCACTCGTTCACGAAAAAAAAAATCTCGTTCATTCTCACCGATGTCATCTTGTGCCGGAATGTCTGGCGGTGCGTTATTCTCCACCTTCTTTGCGTCGTCCTTGGGATAAGGGACGTTGTTCTTCCCTTTTGTAAACACAACTCTCTCCACTTTTCGGTGTTTAGCATGTTGGGTGGCCTGTGGCTCAGGCTCTGCGTGGAATTCTTGACTTTTGCTCATGAATTCTAACTTTTCTTTGGCAACAGAAGGCGTTTCCCCTTCTTCTCCCACTGCCAATCCCGTTTCGGGATTCACAATGTCTAAATGCACATAACCTGAGCGAAAGAGTGCTTTAGTTAACGAAGCTGTGGGGCCTCAGACGTAGATCGAAACTGCTCTTACTGGTTTAACCCTGTACACTCTAACATCAGTATGCATATTCTCCATACCGATCTCTATACGTTTCCTAACGTACTTGCAAGGAGAACTTGCTTAACAATTAAGAGGTTTTTCAATTAATCATCATTTCCTTTATACTCATGACCTTAATGTTTGATTTATGGGTGATATTGGAAGGAGAAATTAGATGCTGGTCACTCTCACCGATTAAAGGGTTAAAACGCTGGGCGATATTCATTCCAGAGCCACTCTGTTCAGAAGCCCATTTATAGAGCCCTTACCCCTATACCATGTCCTGGAGACAACACTTTCCCGATTAAATATATCAATAAAGTTATTTTTAACAAAAGGGGAGGTTTAATACGCCACAAAAAGTTTCATTAACAAATCTTTTCGCCGTGTTTACAAACTGATGAAGATAAAACGCCGTACAGAACTACTGATATAAATAACTAGAAAGTTTGCTCATTCTCTTTTCCTTGAAAAATGTAAATCTCCTCAACGCTTCACGATCCATCAAGTTATCGATTAGATCACATTTTCTGATACTCAGATTTCCCCAGCTTAAAAAACCGGAGAATGGATAAAAACAAAACAGTAGAAGAAGAGGCTGCATATTTTCACCCTGTCCTCAAATTTGTATCACGAAGTTCGCAGTCTCACAGCGAAATATGGTCATTTCCGCGAGAAGAAAGCCTAGTGATCAGGGACCAATGTCAGTATCCGAGTATCCGTTGACCCTTCCTTGTTATCAGTTGGGTTAGGGGGAGGGGTAGGTACGCATTTTCTCAAATACTGACATTGATCTATCATTTCTAAGAAAAAAAAATTACCTTCTCCCCCCTCTGGACTGGAATCAACTCTAATGAACGTCTGTGTACCACAATGACTGCCCAGATGTGAAAGGCTTTTGACAGATAAATCTCCAGTTTTAATGACGTCCCTGAAATAACGAAATTGTTAGAACGTTAGCTCTGACGTGCTTGTTAATGACGCGCTTAAAATGAGACATTAAGGAATCATTGCCTGAAAAAAAACTTGTCAAGGGTGGGTAAACGTATGAATGATTGGAAGCGCGGGAAAAATTATCTTGGAGAACATAGAAACACGTGAGAAGAGAAAATGTGGGAAATTGCGTCGCTGAGGTGAACTTAGACGAAACTAAGACTTGAATAAAAGCGCACAAAGACACCGAAAACTCGAGGCGCCAGAAAAAAATGAGAGACTGGAAAGTGTTAAAAAAACCTTTTTAAGTGTCGGTAATATTGCTCGATTTGAATGATAAAAGAACAGATAGGCTACTCAAAAAAAGATTCCTGCAAAGACGGCCTAGAAACGGTGCAAACACGGAAATTGTTCTGTGAAAGAGATCAAGTGACTTGTCACACAACCTAGATTGACTCGGGAGTGACTCGTCATAAAATCTTCTAAGCCAGAGGGAGGAGTACCGATAATACAAAACAATCTATATTCACCCTTTGCCCTGTAAGTGTTCTCTAGCTGCCCCGTTCTTGATCTCTGATAGTGTCTGCTGAATTTGAAGCAAGCGTTCGTTGTATTCCTTTGTACTGAAACAAAATCAAAGAAACATTTGACCACGCATGGTCGTCGTAAACCAAACCAATAAATTTCATGCACGTTTAATTGTTCAATAAAACAGTTGAGCCAAAAGACATAATCTGCGTGAAACTAACTTTCCACGTAGTATTCGCGTGGCCGCATTTCAGAAATGAAGTTTAAAACTACCTTACCTCAATACTACAACCCCTGCCCTCAAGAATAAGTTCAAAGTTCACCAAATCTAGACTAAATTCCCCACCCCCCGTAATCTCATTCAAAATACAGAAATACACAATATTGGAGTAAAGAGGAGGGGGGAGAGTTACGAAAGTGGAGTGGGGTATACAACTGGTTCCTCTATACAGAATATTGCGAATCTCGGTGGCAACGAATTCATAATTTTGAGGAGGATATCAGCTTTTATCACAGCAAATTGGTGAGGTTTAGTCATACTTTCAGGGATAATCTTTTCTAGAACTACCACCCGTCACACGTGTTAGACACAAAGTTTAGGAAAACCGAAATTTCATCTGCACGCTATGCGTGCCTACTCACGCGTCTCACCTCAGTGTGTAAGCTATGATGGAACTAGTCTCTTTCTCACTCACAACCACGAGAACTTTCTCCCCAGGGGGGAGGAGGTGGTGTTCGTGACTTGGACTGTAAACAAAACATGAAAGTTATATGTCAATATCAATCGTTCTTCCCACATCATCTTTTTTTAAAACAGAGTTGTTCAGCACACCACAAAAAACAATCGTCAAGTAGAAATATAATAACCACCGAAAAAAACTGGAACTCAGAATAAAAGATGTCATCTCGACTCTTTGCCTCGAAGATCTACACATGAATTCTCCTCACTATTTGTCAAATACTATCCCTTACTGATAGTTTTCTTAATCTCACCGCCTTTTAATAACAATGACTCAACATCATAAGAAGAAATTCCTTTTAGATCACTCTAAAGAGTCAAAGGCGCTAAGCATTTGTAAGCGACGTGCAGAACTGTCTTCAACAATAAGACGATTGTTTTCACGATTGTCAGAAGTAAAACAGCGGCTTCGTGTCTTCTGGGCCAATTGTAAAATCGATTTGGTCATAATTCTGCGCAGTTTGCCTCTCGGCTCTTTTGATAACTGTACGTTGTTTATGTATCCCTTCAGAATTTTTTGCCCTATTATTATACTGTCCAAGAATGAGTGGCAAAGGTGATTGGCACGCCTTCCCCTTTCTAGGTCGAGGACCCTCCTCTCAACATAAAGAACAGAAATCTTTTAATTCATCTCAGATAAGTATCTTGGAATTATCCCCTTCACCCTAAAAAAGGTAGCCTCAACTCTGTGACCATTTTGTAACGACAAGCAACATTGAAACGGGGGAGATAGGATGAAGGAAAGATTGGATCAATATCAGTATCTGGGCAACTGCCCACCTACCCCTCCCCTAACCCAACATTAACCTTAACTTGTTGTCAATTGACTGTTGTTGAGTTAGGGGAGGGGTAGGCGGGCAGTTGCCCAGATACTGATATTGATCCGAAAGATTTAAAACGTAGTAAAGCATGCCAAGACTTTTGTTACTCATTGTAGCTTTGAGGTCCATCTCCATGACAATTTCTCAGTATTCCAAAGTTATTTACTTAGGGATGCCAGCTACTTCTGTGAGAGAGAATATCACTAACAGTTACAAAAGAGAGGCGTATGAGAGGCAACTTACAAAGTGGACGGTACTGGCTGAAAGGCAGAGCCGGACATAAATGATGAGATGATGTTTTTCACTTTCTCACGCTTGCTGGTTCCAACTGATGCTGCAAAAACAAGCCTCACTTTATACCCTCATAAAAAATCTCATCAGCTAATAGCGAGGTAAACTGCAATGTCTTGCCCTCCCCCCCCCCCCTCCGCACGAAAGAAAATGGTTTGAAATTCAGGGGGGTAAATTCTTCAGGGATAAAATAATAGTAATAAATGTACACAGCCTTGTTAAAGTAAACCAAGTTAAAATTACGGTGATAGACTAATAGAGGGCTTGAGGAGTAAGGTTGGTCAGCGGCATACCGTCTGTGGCAGGCGTAGCATCCGGGTCTCCTCCATCTGAGACAAGAGCTGTTGACAGGAAATAATTTCAGAAGACTTAAACAGAACACAAAACAGTCTTTATCTGACGGTAAACTGCAGCAAATAACATCAGAAACAATTGAAATGAGCCATTCAGCTCGGGAGATGAGCTAGTGTTAGGGAGTAATGAAACATGATCAGTTTACGTTTGTTAAGATGATACGATATCTTTCTCATGGAAAGTTACATCACCTTGTTTATCCACGGTAAATTATCACTAGTTAACTTAGTTCAGCAGTTTTTAAGGTAACACTGTGACTAACTTTGTTTAAATTTACTGGAAATCATTTAATTGCTGAACAAAAATTAAGTCATTTTATAAATTAGCAAAATGTGACTGTTACAAGAACGTCAAGAAAAGCCGATCACAAATTGTTCAAAATAAGGAACTTTAATGGTATGTTTTAAAAACTTTACATCCCTACCCTTTTTAGCAGTCACTTGCCACTGATTAACCGCCCAAGATTGTGAACGAACAACACCTTTGAAATAAAGGTAAATAAAAACAATTTTATATGGCGGACTTTTTTACCGGCCATGCGTATCATAAAGATGACTGCAGATTTGACATGTTTAATGAAACTTGACCGCCGTTGTTGAATATCGTAACTCCAAAGTAAAATTATTGAGCGGCCATAATTACAAGAATCGTTCGTCTTGCGAGTTGTGGATAACTCCTTTTGGTTTTGCTCTGAGACGTTCGATCGAAAATTCAGTCGGGGACTACTGAGATTATATTCCCCCTATAGACTATAGGGGGAAAGAAATTCGTGCTAATGTGCGGTGTAAAACGGTAATCACCTGCTTCAATGAGAATGACACAATAGGGGAAAAAAACAGCGAAAAAGTGTTGCCCGTTTTACACCGCATCTCATCCAAAATGTGGGGAGAAAAATCTGGAAAGCTTGAATTGTTGGGGGGTGGGGAAAGACAAGTTGGCGGGTCATCCAGCGCCCCAGTACTCCTACCCAAAGTAGTTTGTCCTCTTTCCAGATCACTCTCAATATATCAACTGAGTTAGCAAGAAATTCCAAAATCATGAGTGGCGGACTTAGTTATACTTTGGAACAAAAATACAGTCTGTATAGAGTGTAGGATTTCCGGGGAGATTTTATATGCCACTGCTCTCTACGTTTTAGAGGTTACACAGGTAAAAATTTCATGTCATGGATGAATGACGTATGATAACACAGCGACTGGAGATCAATCACGCATACTCGCTCCAGCCCTACCCTTCTTTGGTGAACCGCCCTGGTTTGTAGCCCCCACAGACTGGGCCCTATACAGACCTTGAACAAAAAAAGTTTCAAATATATCATTGGTCAATGGTGTCGAACGCCAAGCTCAGGAATTCGCAGAGTGAGGTACGCGTGAAGAATTACAGAGAAAAAAGGCTGTTACATCCAAAGTCAAAGAGATGAGGCATTCATGCGGTTATCGCTCATTATATTATTTTTTGGCTCATGAATACGCAAAGTGAGGTACTTATAGAGACCTTCAAAGAGAGAACTCTGTTAGAACCGAAGTTGAGAAGATGAGGCATCCTATTTTTTTTTTTGAGAGTAACAGCCTTAAATTTTAGTTGTTATTCTCGACTATTTGGAAATTTACTGAAGAGACATTCAGGGTGAGTTTAGAATAAGAGAAACTATCACAAGAAATTAAAATTGGTTAAATAATTCAAATAAGATTAAGCCGATTATCCAACTAAATTAAAGCCTTTCTTTAATGAAAAGCTCCTCAATGTTACATGGTCATCACCATAGAATTTTTCGTTTCCCATCGGAATTGCTGAGGCTTGGGTTCAGGACAACAGGGTTATTAAGTACAGTCGAACCTCGATTATCCGGACTCATCGGGACCTCGGTAAATAGTCCGGATAATCGAGAGTCCGGATAATCGAAAATATGAATATTAATGAGATAGAAATGTGAAATAATTATCTGCTTATCTTTAATCAATAGAACGGCAACCTTTCGCTTCGTGGGCATGTTTTTGATTTGAGTTTACGATCGATCGCTCGTGTGTTTACATAACCCACGCAGAAGGAACTAATCAAGCATGAAATTCCCTTAGCAACAAAACAATTGAGCTAACCATATATCAGCTGAACGCATCAGAATACTTCTTTGACTCGTCGCACTTTCGAATTTTGAAAAGCGCATAGGATAATACGCTATTTCAACAGTCTTTTGAAAGGATTATTGGGCTTTTTGCGACTTTGAGTTTTCAAGATCAAAACTAATTAATATTCATGGAAAAATTGGGACCAGAGAAGAAAGTCCGGATAATCGGGGTCCGGATAATCGCGGTTCGACTGTATTATCAACTGAGTTGATAATGTTAATTAGCCACCATAAGCCCTTTGTCAGAGCGTTCTGATGAAGGGCCAACGCTCGAAACGTCAGATTTTAAACTCTTTACGGTGGCCAACTTACGTTATCAACTCAGTTGACAACACTAAACTACGCTGTTATACTCTTCCACCGACGCAGCACCACAGTTTCTTAAGAAACTTACCCCCTGAGTTCAGGAGGAGTTCAGGAGAAGCTCAGGTTACTGGAGAATAAAGCGTAGTCAAAGATGCGCGTCCCCCAACTAAGTGTCTTCTTCAGTATAGCCCTTGCTTTTCGAACCGAAGTGATAATTACATGCTTCCACTCAAAAATCATAAAGAGAATTTAGTTTAGCATCAAAATTTTGCTTGCCAGATTATGTTTTTATCCTTTCCGAAAATGGGGCCGTGAGGCGATGGGAAACGAAAAACAAATTTTGTGGTTATGACCTCAACCTGTGTTAGATAAAGATTATAAAATTGAAGTTAAAATCACCAGTCCAAAAACTTTAAAATCGTCGTATGACGATTAAATGGCGACAAGGTTTTCTCTACCCGACCAGTGTCAAGAGCAAGCTACCAGCTTTTATTAATTCGGCGGTTACACTAGCACTAAATAGCGTTTGTTCAGTAGTTACTCAACAGCATCGTAAATGTTGCTCATACGTTTTGAAATGTATGTTAGAATTATCGAAGATTAAAGGCCAAAAGGCAAAGATAGAATTCGTAAGACGTTGCATACGTATGCATTAATAAATAAATAAATAAATAAACAAGTTATTAAATACAAAAAATGGTTCTCAAAAGGTCTACCGTACCACCTATTTCAGGAAAACTAAATTCAACCAATCAGAACAAACACGCTACAAAGTGAACCAATCAGACGCAAAGGAAGATGAGGCAACGTGCGCGAAACGGAGCAAGATAGCGCAACGTGTGCCACTAAAGCGCGGGAAAAAGATGGCGCGGAAAAAAGATGACGCGGGAAAAAATGGCGGTAGCGAGTGTGGGAAAAACTTTAATTTGTGCCAAGAATGACAAACATGCAAATAACGAGGGACGATGCAGAACACAACTTGCAGGGGAATACAGCTTTAAAACGAGAAGCAAGATAGGTTGGCTTTATTCCCAATTGGTTGACAAAATTTTCATGTGTGTTCTGATCGGTTAGAGTTATATATGCAAGTTTCGGTCATATACAAAACTGGGTAAATGCAAAATGACATAGAAAAAAAGAGCCTGCTTTCGACAGTAGTGACGTGCGGTTTAACATAAAAACACAAAAACATGTAAATCGCTTAACAAAAACAATCACAGAAAGAAACATGACAACCAACAAAACAAAACATGAAAAAAATAATTAAGATCATGCGAGTTATGAAATCAAAATTTTTTAGACGTGTACGATTCACTTCAGTGTTAGAAAAACCAAAAAATATTACTTTGACTGATAAGATAAAACCAAAATGTGCAGATTGCACTACAGGGAAAAAAATGATCAAAGATGGAGAAGATTAGTGCCACAATTTCATTCATAATTTGTAAAGTTGGAGGAAAAAACTTTTGGTTGTGAAGCATCCTTCTTCTTTACTTTGACTGAAGACAAAGTTAACCAGTCTCCATCGCGGATTAAATCAGTACCAATCCGTTCTCGCAATTAACATTTTGCCTATGTATTTATAATTTTCTACACAAATCTTCCAATTCCACAACAATCGTATTTCAAAAAACACTATTTATTTACTCACTTTTCTTGTTAAAAGCTGATGGTATCACTTTTCTAACTTCGTGCGTGTTTCGTTCACCACAAGAGTCATTTGCTTCTTTTTTCTTAGCTGTCCTGTCTCCTTTTCCACGCCAACCTGCATCGGTTTCATCTTCAACCAGATTCTCTGAGTTGCTTTCAGTTGACAACTTATCGCAACATGATTACATTGAGACAAGAAATAATGATAAAAAAGTTAACATGAAGTAAATTAATAATCGTAATAAATCGTAATAGGATCGAGTGGGGTTCAATTGGATCTGTAATCGTAGGAGTGATCAACAAAATCATACAATCGCGCAGAGGCTGTCTGATATGTTAGTCGCGAGTATGATTACGGACAGAATTGGACAACACGATACCCTGTCACTAAAGAATCAAAAGTTTACAAAATTTCAGAAACGAAACACTTATTTGTTAAGCACATCCCAGATGAAATGACAAAATATGACTGATTTTATCTGCGAGAAAACGAACCCAGTAGTATACCATGTACACTTCTGGGCCCAGTTGTATAAAGGGCGGATAACGCTATCCAACGGATAAATCGCTATCCAACGGATAAATCGCTATCCAACGGATAAATCGCTATCCAACGGATTAATCGCTATCCAGCGGATAGGTAATAGCGAAACATATAGCGTTATCCACCCGATAGAGAGTTATCCAGTGAATAGCGTTATCCGATCTTCGAACAACCTGAACAGCCTGTATAGTCCCGAGGGAAACAGTAAGTTTTTTTTCCCCCAAGAGTCCTGATGTTTCCCGAGACGAAGTCAACCAATCACGGTGCTCGTTTTGTTGAGTGAAAAGTCTCTGCCTTATCAGGCTTCAATCAGGCTGCTGATAACAAATCACGATCAAGAATTTTGTTAAACTTGTGATTTACTGTTGTCCCAGTAGCTCCTACATCATTAAAATTTTGGTATAATTCAGTATTTTTTTTCGTTTATCAAACCCTTGTAAATTCCAAGATCTGATCTTCAATTCTTCCCTCTAGCTACATTTCCTTGTAGATAACTACGAGAATTTAGTGTTACATCGGTATAACACCCTCTGGGTGATAAGCTCGTTACTTTTCATCTTCTTTTTGCTAAAAAATGTATTGATATTTGTAAAGAGGATTTGCATCTTGATCACAAGAGAGCAAACTTAGATGTTTTGAGCATTAACTCACCACAGACTCACTGGGGTCTTTTTTCGCATGTGAACTTAGATCAGAGTCACTTCTGCTCCTCTCCACACAGTTTACAGCACTGGTAGACTTCCCCTCAGGAACAACCTCGTTTTCCTTCGATAATACAGCAATGAAAGGGGGGGACGACGCCACTCTGCGATGACCACGTACGAAAGTCGTTTTTAACGTTTGTGTCTCAGTTCCCTGAGCTTCACTTTCTTCTTCCAAAGACGTTAAAGATTGTTCATGACTTACATTTTGTTTCCCGTCATAAGATGAATTACATATTTCACCGTCTTCGGTCTCTTTTTCAACAATATACCAAGAGGAGGTTCTATTGCCTTTAAGGTGCAGTTCATTTTCAACTTTCAATGGTCCTCCACAACGTCCCTGCTCTCCTCGAGAGTTCTCTGTACAAGCACCCTTAAATGTTTCTGCGTCCATCTCATCTCCGAAAGGATCATTTGCGTCTACCATATTGTCGCTAGAGGGACCCTTGGCCACTTCCGTCTTGCTATCATCAGGCTCCTTGGCGCCATACGTCTCAACCTCAAGATTTTCCCCCTTAATTTCCTCCAACTCAACATCCACAGGCCACTGTATACCGCCCACATTGATACCAGAACGATCCTTTTCAGGACGTATATTCATAGCATCAACTCGAACATTTTCCTGGCCTGCCATCTTTACTTCTGAAGAATTCTTAATTGGGTTTTCAAGGAGAGCTGCCGTACCTTCGACTTCTCCACTATTTGATCTATCAGAAATTTCTGGTTCTTCCCGCTTCGGTGCAACAGCCACAAAGGCTTTAATGGAGTCAGCAGGTCTTTCAATCCTTGAAACATCTTTGTCCAGACCCACCCTAGCTAGGGTCTCCTTTTTTGCCTCAGGCGTAGAATGTCCCTTAACCACACCTCCTACGGGTAAAATACCAGCCGTGGGGGAATCCCCAGGGGTGCAGGTTTCATTCTCCGGGTACTGAATGGGTCGAAAACCAGTTGTTGCATGGAGTACCTCCAAGTCTGTCTTATTCAATACTTCGGGTTCATCTTCGTTTATCTCAGGGTTGGGGTGAGGCGATGGTGATCTTGATCCCCATGGGGTGAGAGCAGGGCTAAGATTACCGTCTGGAACACTGATGTCAGACGCACGTATAAGATCAGTCGATTTTGACAGCTGCTGTTCAGATGAGGAGAAATAGGTAATTAGATATTACACAGCGTCATTGTTTGCATTTTAGTTGAGTAGTTCATAATACCGCATAAAAAGAACTAACGTATTTCGAGATCCCCCTTACGTCAACCTTAAATTTCGTTGACACCCATCTGCCACACAATTTTTTCGACCTCCGGCGAAATGGAACTGTAAAATAATCCCAAAGAGGAAGTCGAGGGGATTGTTCGATATTACTGACGGAACCTGAAGATAATTGTTTCTTTTTAATAGGCGAGGCGGTTACTAGAGCAACTGCATTTTTCTCCATTTTATCTGTTTTCCCTTTAAAAACATTCAGAACTCGCAGAAAGTCCATTTGGAAAACTGGTGCTATAGTATCATAATGACCACGCGGAGGGTAATTATAACAGGATATGACGTAATACTTTACCGATCAAAAAGTGCATATCTCTACAATCATCCGGACAATCAAGGTAACTATTACATTACGAACCCGGTTAAAGAAATTGAGCCCACACAAAACTTAGCGCCTTTATCCAGTAAACCTGCAGCAGAAAGAGAAAACCATTACCTCGGATACGGACTTTGCATCGCTTTGCATTGACGACAACAGCTTCCCTTCTTTGTAAGAAGACGTCACAGATTTGATATTTTTCTTCTTTTCAGCTTGAGCGTATTCTTGTAACCTTTACATTTTCACGAAAATGGACAAAAATGCTTACATAAGTAACCAACAAACTGGTTCCCAGGGCCCTCTTTCTTCCTACCTTGAGGGGAATAGAGATAGAGCACTGGTAATGACGTTGAAGAATTGGGCAGTAAACCAATCTCTTTTCAATAGAATAATGTAAAAACGTGAAGGTTCTACCAAGCAAAACACAAAAGTAAATGTAGCAATCTTAACGAACAGTTCTTACGTGTTGTTCCAACTCTCTACAGCTTCACATAGGGTTTTCTTGAGACTATTCAAGCTGTTTGCTATGACGTACTCTAAAGCCAATCTATCTTCGGGAGCCAGGTTTTCGCAGGTGCTCACGTCCTCTGTGGCCAGCGGATTATCTAGCTCCTGAAGACTGGCCGCTTTCTTTTCCACAATTTCAATTTGCTCCAGGAAACGCTTGTGCTCGTCCTAGGAAAGCCAAGTGAGACAGAGAGCAATGAATTAATGCTCTGGAAACATAATTTTATGGCGATACCAAGATTTTTACAAGTGCAAAATCTTTCACTAGTTATAAAATCAGCATTCGAGTTCTTTGAAAGAGAAACACAGGCATTCCATCCAAATTTAATGGTCTGTTGAAAAGTCTGAACTATTGAACAATAGATTCATGAACACGATCAAAACGTTCTACAATTGATTTCATGATTTCTGATAAAAAAAAAACCACCACAATATTTGCTGTAGCAAGGTTATATGAATATTGCCAGCAACGAAATATTGTCAACATGAAAAAAAGCAGTTGATCCTTAAGCGCCTCATAGACTATCTGTTAAAAAAAAAGTCGTATTTCGTAATTAGAAAAATTACTGAGGCCTTACATTGAGTATTTTAAATAACTGTTGTATTCTTGCTTGGCGTTCGGGCAAAATAATAGGGTAATCTTTCAGGGACTCAAGGCGGTCAGAAATCGCAGCAAATACTGTGTCACCTCTGTAAAACAAATAAAGGAAAGATTAACCTCTTTCTCCAAAGTCTTTCTGCAGAGCTTCCGCTGAAAAGATTTAAGGACAGAATGTCAGGGCTAATGAGATATCAGAAATTTATTTGGAGGAGGAAAAAACTAAATATACGTGTATGTGTGGAATACGTCTAGGGGTCTCCACTCTCCGTACGGGTTCAAGGGAGTCGCTGCCCAATATCGTTATCACTGTAACTCTGCATACTTCCTTACAAGGAAGAACGGATCAAGTTAGAGACCTAACCGTGCCATTGTGTTGTGTTCTTGGGCAAGAAACTTGCCTCTTAAAGTGAATCTCTCCATAAAGGGGTATAAATCGATACCAATGAACTATTAAATGTAAGAAAATCCCTCAGGGGAGCGGATGAAAAAAAAGGCGTAACACTGGTCACCTCATGCAATTAAAAACGAGATAAGCTCTGGGATAAATTGGCTGATAAAACCAAGTAAGTTCATTTGGCTGATGAAACATTTATTTCTACACTGATGTCACGTGATCCTACTTGGTTGTCATGGCACGTAAGTCGCTTATCCAAAAGCTGGCATCTCTTGTTTTTTCTTGAATAAAAATCTGTGGAGAGGGGATGGCTATCTCGAGCAGTTTGATTGGGCGGTACCTGCGATAAAAACACAATAGTAAACACCCCTCTGGCAATATAAATTTGAGCAACAAGAAGAGAAATATTGAAACTGTAAAGGAAACGCATGAGAGGATGAAAATGAAAAAATGCCCGCGTGAGGGTGGGGGTGGGTGGAAAATCTGTGGAGCCCACTTGGGGGAGAGGGGTAACTTGTGGGGCCCACGTTGGGGTGGGAGGTAACCTGTGGAGCTCACTTGAGAAAGAGGGTTAACCCGTGAAGCCCTCGCGGGGGAGGGGCGTAATCTGTGAACCCCACGTTGGGGTGGAGGGTAACCTGTGGAGCCCACGTGGTGGTGGGGGGTAACCAGAGGAGCCCACGTGGGGGCAGGGGGTGGTAACCTGTGGTAAACTAGTAACCCACCCGGGTGGAGAGGCAATATTAGCAATCGCTTCAAACTACAGGAATGGTCTCGACAGCCATGTGAATCTGAGTCGTAAGCAAACTTTTATATTTACCAAAATAAAACAACAAAAACGTACTTGAAAGAAGCTACCATGTTAGCATAAGCAAAGTACTGATAATGATCCTTGTGGAGAGAATGTCCGCATGGTTCCACACTCGCTCGGCGCTTGTAATTTCCTGCGTAAAATCTCAATTCCAGGTACTTAGCAAACGACAATGCCCATGCCTCAGGGGATAGGGGTACAATTGGCGTTACCTTGAAAAGAAATAAATAAAAACAAGAATTAAAATTAAGAGATATCAATCGCCAGTTACATAGTTACGAGCGCAGATGAGGAAACTTGGACTTTTAAAGGCATATTGCAAGATAAAAGCAGAAAGATAAACAACTTTTCTTTTGTGATTTGCCTGGCTCTTTCCCTCGCTTTTCAATTCTTTTCGTTACATTTCCTTGTATTTCCCGAAGGAAACATTTTGGATCAGCGATAAACCCTAGAGAAAACAACAGTCTGTAAAGACAAGATCTGTCTGTTCATGTCATATTTTACCATGGGACAGGGCCTTCGAACCATCTTCCCCCTTGACCAGAGAGTAAGAAGTGACTTTGAATTTTCTTCTTTATCATTTCTCATTTTTTATCCTCTCTTTAAATCCTATTGAAATGAAGAGGCGTCACTCCTAACTCGTCAAGAAGTCAGCTACGTCCCGCACCAACTTCACATTTTTTTGAATTCAAAGCTTAAAAGATTTTAAGTACGGTCTAAAATCATTTTATAAGCTGTTAACCTGTTTACATTCTTTGCACCAGCTCCATGTGAGAATGGTGTGTTGGAATCCTGGGATAGGTGACTCTAGATTCCTCATGTGAATGTACACGGACCCAGTCCCATGAGCGAAGTACCTCACGTGATCCACCATGGGTATGTCACAGTTCGGGTTGGGACAGATGTAGGAAGGCCTGGAAAGGAATCCACGTGTTTCAAAAAGGTTCACACAGATATGCTGGTGTAAGTTTCTTTTTTACAATCGACCTTAGTATTTACCGTCATCTTTTCGCAGTTTTTTTGTTAGTAGTCGGAGTCGAAGACGTACGAGCGCTTTCAAACGAGAGAAAATTTTAAAAAAATGGAGTCGCAAGCAATTGCAAGCAGTCGTAAGCAGAAATGGAAGAACCAACCAATCATAATTCCAGTTCTCGAGCAATCCGACGGCTTACGACTCCGACAGTCCACTCGTTAAGGAGTCGTTGCGGCATCGATATTTTTCTTCCGATTCTGTCGGTTTGATTTTCACTGGATAGTATCACTCTGCGTTTCTAAGTACGACTCCGTCTCTGCCGTAAGGGAAAACCAGCCTTAAAATACGGCATCTTAACTTCAGGAGCAGAACTAGCTCTTGTTACGAAACGGGTGTTGTACCTGAAGCAGTAAATCTCGAGAAATCCACCAAGGGTGATATCATTTCGTCCGTAAAACTCCATAAAGACGGCCCTGAAACAAGTCAACACACCATAGCAATTACAGAAAGTGCAAGACGTGACAGGAGTATGTTATGTTCCGTGTTACATCAAGACAAAATCAGGAATTTTCTTGCAATCAGAGGCCAGGGAGGGGAAGGGGTGTGAATGTGCGTGTGTGTGTGTGTGTGTGTCTGAAGCGCGGGAAAATTCAAGCGACCAAGCGATTTACATCTGATTGGTTGAGAAGGTGCCGCCACTTTTGTCGACCAATCATGGAGCGGAGCCAAAGTATTTCTGTGCTACTCCCGACACTCGAATGAAAATTGCGTTACACGCGACAAAGACCTCACGTGTCTCATCTAGTTACTCACCACGGACTGATGCACGGTCGGGGTGAATTATTCGATTCGTTTGAGTAGCTGATGAATAACACAGCTATTCTCTGATGGAAATAAGGATCCAAACAATCCATATGCTGCAAAATAAAAATGTGGCAAATGAAGAATTACTCGAAAGTTTCAATAAAATTTTCCAAAAGCGGCTGCTGATAGTGTAGTAGGTGGATACGGCTGCGAGAGGTCTTAAGGCGGGTCTATAGATCGCCTGTCACCGACTTAAACGGAACTTCCGTGATAATTGCCCTATCCATCACAGATCAGTGACCAACGTACACGCGAAGCCACTGCACGCTTTTCACGACGGTAACCGCGTTTAAACTTTTACTATAGACGCGTTAAATGTGTGTTTCTTTTGCGTATTTAAAAAACATGTTAAGCATGATATGGCAACATTTTTGAGGGGTGAAATAAAACTACACCGACAAAATTCGCTTTATGAGCACTTTCACCGCAAATAAAAAAAATCAACTTAAATTCTCCACCTCATCACCACAGATAATTATACATTACAAGAACGATAACCTCACTTTAAGCGTATTGGAAAAAAATTTAATATTGATTTCCCAAACCTTAACTTTATTTTTTACTTGAGAACGTAACCGAAAACTACACACAAAGTTACCGATCTCGAAAATCTCACATCGTATAATCAATCATACAAACATTTCTCTTACCTTTCGATTAAAATGCAGTGGGCTCGTTGGAACAAACGGATCTTTCTTCTCTTTTGACTCAACAGTTTTTCCATGGGCTTTACCCTTTCCTTTGCGATAACCTCCCTGGATCTTGCCTTGCTCGGTATTCTTCTCAATCGGTGTCTTCTTGGTGAAATGCTCCAATACCTTGCTTTGACTCCTACGCACAGACATCCCATTTTTCGTCAGATGAATTTGCCCTCCCTGTGCGCGAAAGTCGGACAGTAGTGTTTGGTACACCATACCACCGGGCTCCAGAGTTAACGTCGCTGACAACAGCGGATGAGGCTCTAACTTGCAAACACGTTTACTTAGACATCGCTGGTGAGGATGCTTAGAAAAATCAAACTCCTCTAGTCCTTCTTCGGTCAAGGGACGACTGGTATGGTCCAGCGAAAGCCTTGAAGACCAGTAAATATCCGGTGGAAGCGTGGATCTCAGAGCCATGTTTCGACCTGCTTCCGTCAGTAAGTACGGGATTGGATAGTCCAGAAACGGCGAACTGGACAGCACGGTGCTTTTCAGTGCTGTCATGAACAGATCACTTCCTTCTGCAGTATCCTGCTGAGACGCTTTAGACAAGTTTTTATTCTGTTCTGAACAAGATTCCTTGCAGTCTTCCTTCCCATCCACTTCATTTTCACGTACTTTAAACCTCTTTTCGAAATTCCTATTCGCCATTTCCCACTCTTCCAACAAATGACTGGTGTCAGGAGGCATAGCAAACTCATCCATTAGAAAATGCTGCTCTAGTCGTAAGCTGTAAGCAACGTACACCATATGTCGAAAGATCCGCTTCACTTTAGCCAACGCGAAACTGTTCCCGCCTCGTAAGTTTACTGTACAACCCAGATCAGCTGGGCAGCCTTCAATAAACATGAGTGTCTTGGACTCTCCATGCTGTTTAATACGACGTAGAGATCAGGAATTGTTTTTGTAATTTAACAACAAGTGACAAGTCTTACCTGTCGTTCTACAAACAAAATCACTCAAGTTAACAAATTTAAAAATGCTAAGTAACTGAAGTAACTCTCTCCTTATTAACAAGTCAATGTTTTTCGCTATAGATTAGCTAATTAAGGAGCCCTTCGATCCAGCTCTTCTACTGTAACTCGACTGAGGCTTTATCAGGCAATAGCGGACAAATTGAACAGGAAATCATGATTTAAAAAAACCTACTTGTGGCGTAATAACTGTTATAAGGCTTCTGATTAAAAATCGAATTGGAATTGAGAGAGAGAAGGATACCATTTTTCCTGTGCAGTAGCATTTAATAACAGACAGCGAAAAAGTTGAAAAACGAACGATCCAGCAAGAAATCGCAGTCATACCTTTAGAGTGTATCTCTGTACCCTGAATGACTGACATGTTCCCAGTTGTGGCCGACTAAGCTGCTCCATGGAACGAAGAACATCAGCCCGTGTACATCTAGCAATGCGCTCAATCACGTTCTGAAATAAACAAATCATAGAATAACGTTTTGTACAGCTCCCCATGTACTATCAAAAATTCAAAATGCCACAAGAGCCAATGAGAACTCAAAGTGGAAATAAGCCATCCACTTAAAGCGCGGGAAAACGCGAGAGACAACGTCACAATTTGTCTCAGCTTTACACTGATTGGTTGAGAGGGAGGCGCAAGTCTTTAGGATCAAGTACAGTCTAGAGGGGTGCTTATTGGAAACAAGGCGCACAATCAAGGGGTTGGTAATTCATTATCAATTTTTTTTTCTTCAAATGCATCCCAATAAAGGAGTAGAATTAAAAGAGAAGCAAAAACATGGAGATAGTAAGTGACTAAAGAGAAAATGTCCTCGTGTACTGATTCCACTGCACTTGAAGCTCAAAAAGACTTAAATAAAGTGGCAATAGAACTAAGCTTTCCTTGTATCCCTGCTATTTAAGAAATTGAGGTAGGAGGTGAGGGCGCTTATTCAAAAGGAGCGCCTGTTTGAAATGATAGGCTTGAGGGTGGGCGGCGCCTATTTGAGAGGAGCGCTCGATTGATATGATAACCTTGGGGGTGGGCACTGGGGAGGAGGCGGCGCCTATTCAAGTGGGGCGCTTGTTTGACATGATAGCATTGAGGGTGGACGCGGTGGGGGGGGACGGCGCCGCTTATCCGAGAGGAGCGCTTGTTTGACATGATAGCCTTGGAAAGGGCGCTGAGGGGGGCGCTTATTGGAGAGAGGAGCGCATGTTTACCACAAAAGCCTTGAGGGTGGGCGCTTATTCAGGGGAGGGAGCGTATTAGAGCGAAGGCGCTTATTTGAGGAAATACGGTTAAAGCAATCGCTGGATAATCGTTTTTTTTTAAGAACTTACTGGTTTAACATTCAACACCAGTGTAATCCCCCTTTCTAGAAGATTTTCCTGCGCCAGACGTGAAACACTTTTCTCCACCAATAAGATATTGGGTCGTAAAGAAAGCACTCGAGCCACGAAGTTCTTAAGAAACTCGGATTCTTGAAGGACAAGAGGATCCAAAGATGCCAGGCGATTTTCATTTCGCTAAAATGGAAGACATGGGATCAATCATGCACTGCACGGGAAAAAAAGAACTACAATGATTTACAGAGTTCGATGTCTTTAACATTAGAGCTACACCTAATCTCCTGGTCTCAATATTTTGTTTAAAGTAGGTGTTGTCTCCAAACCTATATAACCACTTGTGCCATCTCTAAAAATGTCCGCCTGTATCAAAGTTTTGGCAAGCACCAGCACGATCAAAGATATTACATGCAGTTTCTCAAGGTAAACCAAACGCAACAGTCAACAAAACCAGAATTGCATTTGAAAATGTCATTAACCCTTTACACTATCACATCAGTATGCATATTCTCCATAATGTTCTCTATACTTTTCCTAAGGAGCTGACAAGGAGAATTTATTTGAAAAATCTCGAGCATATTCAATTGGCGATCATTTCCTTCATTCTGGTGACCTTAATGTTTCATTCAGGGGTGATATTAAAGGGCGAAATTCTATGCACTCTTAGGGGTCAAAAGATTAATGGTGAATTCTTTTTGCATGTCACGCACCTGATAGTCAATAGCACACCTAAGGACCAGAATTTTAGGATTACTCAGCATAGAGGCCATCTTTTTATTCGCGATGTTCTTGGTGAACACAACTCCACTGATCATTTCACAGTCGCTTTTATTTCCACCAGGAATCTTTTTGAACTTCACATACTCACATATGTTCATATCATCGTCTCTACGAACATCAGGAGTCACCTGTGCAATGAAAAAACGAAAAAGAACGTATGATTGGACTAAACGCGTCCGTGTCTAGATAGAGCCTGCTCCAAGCGTACGCGACCCTACCCAAACCCCACTCGTTTTTTCACTCCTCAGCCGTTTATCATCGCCTTTTGTTTCACAGACCGATCGCCTAGAACAGGCTAGAGCAGATATGCCCGAGCTACAACTGAGGACATCTGATGATATTTCTCTCAATTTCCAGACCTTTAAATGTCCAATAGGAGAATTTGTTTAACAATCAAGGGCTTCTTTAGTTGGTGATCACTTCGTGTATTCTCGTGACCTAAATGCGCGATTCAGGGGCGAGAATGTAAGGAGAAATTAGATGCTCACTGCCTTTTCTTTTTGTTACCTGTTCACTAATTCTCTTTACAAGGGGTAGTATGGTATCTTTCCAATCAACTGATAGTCCAGCATCTTTCAGTAGCTGTTCCAACAGTATATTCAAATGGTAAGCATGAGAAGTCCTGAAAAAAAACAACGGATTAAAACAGTAACGAGTTTTCTGGCGTCTTTTTTGGCAATTTCCCCCACAGTTTTTTTTTTTTGACGACTGAATTTTCACTCCCGACGAACTCTTTATAATGGGCGACTGCGGAAAAGTTGAGCGGGGAGTTCTGTTCAATTTACGCTCGTGTGTAGACAAAGGCACTTCCGAATTTTAGAGTATTGTTGTAAAAAAAAAAACAGAAGACTATGGTCACCAATCGAACTAGACCTCCTCGGTCTAAATTAGAATGCGTTAAGTCTTGCCAGGAATCCACGTTACAAAAATGTAAGCAAGAAAACTAGTTAAGAGCAATTTTCAATTGAGCGTAGAGAGTGAAACAAGATGGCGATGGTTTTGTTTTACTTTGCTGTCATTGGTCTAAAAAACTCGCGCCAACTCCACAACCAATCAGATTGAAACTAAAATCAATCGCGTTTTGGTCACCTGCGTTTTCCCGCGCTGCAGGCACTCTGCTTGTTTTCACTTTGAGTTCTCATTGGCACCTTGTAATAGAGCGCTTGTTGATTG
>NC_142683.1:3835000-3927500 GCF_964200805.1 Pocillopora damicornis
GAGGGAGGGGAAGATAAAAATTGAAATTTAAAGATAAACGGTCCGTGTATAAGTTTTCACTAATTTCTCCTTTTTTTTTTTTTCAAACTGAGAAGAAACAGGGTCAAGATGGACACCATAAAAGAAACTATATCAGCTATCTTCATAGGTACAGTGGTCGCCGATTTCCTTCGCAAAACTGGTCGCGTGTTGCAAGCCATCGAGGTGTACAAGGAATGTTTGATTATATCACACAGTCAGGCGCAGGCTATCGATAGTTCATTGGCAAACTTTACGTTCCGAGCCATCTACAAGAGAATAATCAGAGCTTACGTTCATGTAAAGGATTACATAAGTGCAGAAAAATACCTGAGGGAACTCCTCCTATACCTGGATTCTAATGACACCACTGGAAAAGGATGGCTACATTTAAAACTGGCAGAAATACTTCAGAAACAAAGTAAATTAATGGAGGCCTGGAAATTTTACGAATCAGCAATCAACATCATGAAAACGATGGGAAACATACATGGCCAGGCACTGTGTTACGCAAAGCTCGGAAAAATGTTCCAATCGCATAGTCAATATGACAAGGCCCGAGAATATCAAGAGAAAGCACTCGCTACCAGAATAGAAATTGGTGACAGGGATGGAGAAGCAACAAGCTATGGAAACCTAGGAACTTTGTTCCAATCACTCGGTCAATATGACAAGGCCCGAGAATATCAAGAGAAAGCACTTGCTATCAAAATAGATATTGGTGACAGGGATGGAGAAGCATCAAACTACGGAAACCTAGGAGCTTTGTTCCAATCACTCGGTCAATATGACAAGGCCCGAGAATATCAAGAGAAAGCACTCGCTATCAAAATAGAAATTGGTGACAAGGATGGAGAAGCAACAGGCTACGGAAACCTAGGAACTTTGTTCCAATCACTCGGTCAATATGACAAGGCCCGAGAATATCAAGAGAAAGCACTCGCTATCAAAATAGAAATTGGTAACAGGGATGGAGAAGCAACAGGCTACGGAAACCTAGGAACTTTGTTCCAATCACTCGGTCAATATGACAAGGCCCGAGAATATCAAGAGAAAGCACTCGCTATCACAATAGAAATTGGTGACAGGTATGGAGAAGCATCAAGCCACGGAAACCTAGGAGCTTTGTTCCAATCACTAGGTCAATATGACAAGGCCCGAGAATATCAAGAGAAAGCACTGGCTATCAAAATAGAAATTGGTGACAGGTATGGAGAAGCAAGAAGCTACGGAAACCTAGGAACTTTGTTCAAATCACTCGGTCAATATGACAAGGCCCGAGAATATCAAGAGAAAGCACTCGCTATCAAAATAGAAATTGGTGACAGGGATGGAGAAGCATCAAGCTACGGAAACCTAGGAACTTTGTTCCAATCACTCGGTCAATATGACAAGGCCCGAGAATATCAAGAGAAAGCACTCGCTATCAAAATAGAAATTGGTGACAGGGATGGAGAAGCAACAGGCTACGGAAACCTAGGAACTTTGTTCCAATCACTCGGTCAATATGACAAGGCCCGAGAATATCAAGAGAAAGCACTCGCTATCAAAATAGAAATTGGTGACAGGGATGGAGAAGGAACAAGCTACGGAAACCTAGGAACTTTGTTCCAATCACTCGGTCAATATGACAAGGCCCGAGAATATCAAGAGAAAGCACTCGCTATCAGAATAGAAATTGGTCACAGGGATGGAGAAGCAACAAGCTACGGAAACCTAGGAACTTTGTTCCGATCACTCGGTCAATATGAGAAGGCCCGAGAATATCAAGAGAAAGCACTCGCCATCAGAATAGAAATTGGTGACAAGGATGGAGAAGCAATAAGCTATGGAAACCTAGGAACTTTGTTCCAATCACTCGGTCAATATGACAAGGCCCGAGAATATCAAGAGAAAGCACTTGCTATCAAAATAGAAATTGGTGACAGGGATGGAGAAGCATCAAGCTACGGAAACCTAGGAGCTTTGTTCCAATCACTCGGTCAATATGACAAGGCCCGAGAATATCAAGAGAAAGCACTCGCTATCAAAATAGAAATTGGTGACAGGGATGGAGAAGCAACAAGCTACGGAAACCTAGGAACTTTGTTCCAATCACTCGGTCAATATGACAAGGCCCGAGAATATCAAGAGAAAGCACTCGCTATTAGAATAGAAATTGGTGACAGGGATGTAGAAGCAACAAGCTACGGAAACCTAGGAACTTTGTTCAAATCACTCGGTCAATATGACAAGGCCCGAGAATACCAAGAGAAAGCACTCGCTATTAGAATAGAAATTGGTGACAGGAATGGAGAAGCAACAAGCTACGGAAAGCTAGGAACTTTGTTCATATCACTCGGTCAATATGACAAGGCCCGAGAATATCAAGAGAAAGCACTCGCTATCAGAATAGAAATTGGTGACAGGGATGGAGAAGCAACAAGCTACGGAAACCTAGGAACTTTGTTCCAATCACTCGGTCAATATGACAAGGCCCGAGAATATCAAGAGAAAGCACTCGCTATCAAAATAGAAATTGGTGACAGGGATGGAGAAGCATCAAGCTACGGAAACCTAGGAACTTTGTTCCAATCACTCGGTCAATATGACAAGGCCCGAGAATATCAAGAGAAAGCACTCGCTATCACAATAGAAATTGGTGACAGGTATGGAGAAGCAACAAGCTACGGAAACCTAGGAACTTTGTTCCAATCACTCGGTCAATATGACAAGGCCCGAGAATATCAAGAGAAAGCACTCGCTATCAAAATAGAAATTGGTGACAGGTATGGAGAAGCAAGAAGCTACGGAAACGTAGGAACTTTGTTCCAATCACTCGGTCAATATGACAAGGCCCGAGAATATCAAGAGAAAGCACTCGCCATCAAAATAGAAATTGGTCACAGGGATGGAGAAGCAACAAGCTACGGAAACCTAGGAACTTTGTTCCAATCACTTGGTCAATATGACAAGGCCCGAGAATATCAAGAGAAAGCACTCGCTATCACAATAGAAATTGGTGACAGGGATGGAGAAGCAACAAGCTACGGAAACCTAGGAACTTTGTTCCAATCACTCGGTCAAAATGACAAGGCCCAAGAATATCAAGAGAAAGCACTCGCTATCAGAATAGAAATTGGTCACAGGTATGGAGAAGCAACAAGCTACGGAAACCTAGGAACTTTGTTCAAATCACTCGGTCAATATGACAAGGCCCGAGAATATCAAGAGAAAGCACTCGCTATCACAACAGCAATTGGTAACAGGGATGGAGAAGCATCAAGCTACGGAAACCTAGGAACTTTGTTCCAATCACTCGGTCAATATGACAAGGCCCGAGAATATCAAGAGAAAGCACTCGCTATCAGAACAGAAATTGGTGACAGGGATGGAGAAGCATCAAGCTACGGAAACCTAGGAACTTTGTTCCAATCACTCGGTCAATATGACAAGGCCCGAGAATATCAAGAGAAAGCACTCGCTGTCAAAATAGAAATTGGTGACAGGTATGGAGAAGCAACAAGCTACGGAAACCTAGGAGCTTTGTTCCAATCACTCGGTCAATATGACAAGGCCCGAGAATATCAAGAGAAAGCACTCGCTATCAAAATAGAAATTGGTGATAGGTATGGAGAAGCAACAAGCTACGGAAACCTTGGAACTTTGTTCCAATCACTCGGTCAATATGACAAGGCCCGAGAATATCAAGAGAAAGCACTCGCTATCAGAATAGAAATTGGTCACAGGGATGGAGAAGCAACAAGCTATAGAAACCTCATATGTTTGTTTCTCTCACTAGGCATGTATGGAAAGGCTGAGGACTATCTAAAGAAGGCAATGAAAGTTAGAAAGGGTATGGATGACAGAACTGGAGAAGCATCAGACTACACAAACCTTGGTGCAATTTCTTGTAAGCGTGGTGAATATGACAAAGCTCAAGAATATTTCCAGAAAGCCCTTACAATTTGCATGGACATCGGTGATAGAGAAAAGTTAGTAGTCTGCTTCAACAATTTAGGATCGTGTTACCAGTCGCTTGGTAAAAATGACATAGCCGAAGGATACCTTAAGCAAGCTCTCCTACTAAGTAGGGATATTGGACACAACTTGAACGAGTTTCGCTGCCTTTGTAATCTATCGGTGTTAATAGCGTCACAAGGTCATCTTGAAGAGGCTTCTTCGTATCTTTTTCAAGGCATCCAAAAGTTCGAAACTTTGAGAGGTTTTCTTAAAGAAAACGACGAGTTTCAAATATCTCTTTTAGAAAAGTACGGCACCTTTCCCTACAAGTTGTTCAGCAGGTTGCTTTCTTCCACTGAAAAGCCTGAAGACGCCCTTTACGTCGAAGAGCTGAGAAGGGCAAGAGGCCTGGCCGACTTGATGACAGCTCAGTACTCTGTTCAAGAGCAGATCTCAAGCGATCCACAATCTTGGTGCGGCATTCAAGGGATCATCAGAAAAGAAACAGACTGTGCATGCCTGTACATTTCGGTTGGTGGAGATGAGGTACGGTTTTGGATAATAAAAGCAACGGGAGCTATTCTTTTTTCAGAAAAGAAAGTGAACCTGGACCCAAACAAGATGACCGGAATAGTCCCTGAGATAGATGAGTTTTTTAAAGAACTGATGTCACTTCGCCGCAACAACCGATCAGGGCTGCATTACTGTGATACCGAAGATTTCAAAACAAGTCTTCACTTGTGTTACAACATAATCATTGCTCCCGTGGCCAGTTTACTGAAGGAGCCCGAGATCATAATTGTCCCTGATTCCTGTGTGTACCAAGTGCCATTTGCAGCCTTGGCTGACGAAGGAGGCAAGTATTTATCAGAGACATGCAGGATTCGGTTGGTTCCCTCTCTCACGACTCTGAAGCTTGTTCAAGACAGTCCTCCAGACTATCACAGTCAGACCGGGGCACTGGTAGTGGGTGACCCTGTGGTTAGAACGGTGATTTACAAGGGAAGGTGCAGAAATATGATACCATTGCCGTATGCAAGAAAGGAAGCAGAGATGATTGGAACACTTCTTGGCGTAAGGCCTTTGATAGGAGAGTCCGCTACAAAGCATTCTGTACTCCAAGCGATAAATTCAGTGAGCCTGATACACATTGCTGCGCATGGAGATCCCGAAAGAGGGGAGATTGCTCTTTCTCCTGAGCACCCTACCCTACTCCCACCTTTTCCTAGTGAAGAAGAGTACCTTTTGACGATGGCAGATATTTCAAAAACTCGATTGCGAGCTAAACTAGTGGTGCTTAGTTGTTGTCACAGTGCTCGTGGGCAGATTAGAACCGAGGGAGTTATTGGAATTGCCCGAGCGTTCTTGGGATCCGGAGCTCGTTCAGTGTTAGCGGCACGATGGGCCCTGGATGACACAGCCACAGAGCAGTTCGTAACTTGTTTCTACAAACATTTGTACCGCGGTGAAAGCGCAAGTGAATCTCTCCAGAAGGCCAGGAAGTGGATGAGAAATAACGGCTTTGAAAAAGTTTCTCAATGGGCGCCATTTATGATCATGGGCGACAACGTCACATTTGATTTTGGAAATTGGCTGGTGCCTAGCGCACCTTAAGAGCCATGACTTTGATAAAAGCTCTGTAGCAGAATGAACTAGATTTAGTAAAGCTCACAACTATTTAATAACAAGCCTGTAAAAAGAGGACGCCATCGGCGAAGGACAACTCGGATCGATACACAGAGGAAAGCAGTTCTGTAAAATGCTTATCAGACATCTAAGTTTATTAATTTGAAACAAGACAGCGTGTAGAGTATTTCTTTATAAGAGCCCCGAAGTTAAAAAACTCCAATTTATTTTTTTAAGTCATAAGTTCAGTGAACAAGCCAAGCAAGGTGTGACAGTTTTTAGGTTTCGAACGCGGTTAGTTCTTCAAGGAAAGAAAATTTTAAATCCTTTTTCAAAGGTGATTAGTTAGTCAATTCAAGAGAATTTTAAACAAATGTGTGACCTTGGAAAAGAAGTGTTCTGAGCTTAAAGTTTTGGAAATTTCTTGCAAGGCTTTTGACAAAAATATTGTGGTTTAACATGCCAAAATAAATATATTTAAAGAAACGAAAAAAGGAGATACTCTTAATCGTATAATAATGCAAACCTTTGTATTCTCATAAATACTCCAGTAATTTTATCAATTTAACCCTTTAACCCCTAAGACTGACTAACATCTAATTTCTCCTTACAGTTTCACTCCTGACTCAAATATTAAGGTCATGAGAATAATGGAAATGATGAGGAATTAACCTTTATATTAATATTATATTAATATTATATAAATATTAAGGTCATGAGAATAATGGAAATGATGAGGGTTTAATTAACCTTTATATTAATATTATATTAATATTATATAAATATTAAGGTCATGAGAATAATGGAAATGATGAGGGTTTAATTAACCCTTATATTAAAATCAATATTATATTACTATTATATAAATATTAAGGTCATGAGAATAATGGAAATGATGAGGGTTTAATTAACCCTTCGTACTTAACATCAGTATGCATATTCTCGCTCCTTGGTAGGCACAAGCACGTCCTTTTGCGGTGAAAGAAGCGATGTAAACGAAATACGCAAATCTAGACCGGATAAAAGCCCTGAAAAAACTTTAAACATTTTTTTTGCAATATTTTGTAAGTTTGTCGCTTTCCCAGCCCGCTCTTTCGCTCGACTTTACTGACTGAGGGTCAGAGAGAATCAGAGAGAATCAGTCCATAACATTTCCGTACCGTTTTTCCGATACAAGACTTTAAAGCCTGTCCGACCTCTTTTTCATTACCATAAACCGCAGCGCAGTCGATGTGTCTGTATCCAGCTTTTATCGCCATTTCTACGGTAGAGGTGACCTTATCTGGTTTGCTTTTCCATTTCCGAAGGCCAAGAGCGGGTAGCGAACCACCGTTGCTTAATTTGATGGTTTCCATGTGATTTTATGGCACAAACAAAAGCTCTCCCAGATGTCCTGCTCATTAGTCAAGCAGCTTTGATGAGGACCAAAGAACAGAATAAGACCTCATTAATGTCCTGTAAATCTCTCTTAGGGCTGTTTCTGTTTGGTATTATTCCTTAGGGTAAGGATAAGAACCT
This sequence comes from Pocillopora damicornis, assembly GCF_964200805.1. Taxonomy (NCBI): domain Eukaryota; kingdom Metazoa; phylum Cnidaria; class Anthozoa; order Scleractinia; family Pocilloporidae; genus Pocillopora; species Pocillopora damicornis. The sequence goes on from NC_142683.1 coordinate 3,842,105, forward strand.
CATTACTCGAGCTTCTGTTACAACGCTCGAGTCGCTTTCCTCCGAGGCGTTCCAAGTGTAGACGCGGAGAACTAGTGATGAGAATCGCGAGCCTCTCCCACTGGAAGCTGCCGTCTTCCCAAATATCTGGGGGGTAATACAGAGGCCGAAATTTTTGCCTGAGTACATTGATTATTCAACAAAATAAAATTATCTAGCCGGTTTTTTTTTTCTTTTCACTGAATCCTTGATCAAATTACACCCATGTAGACCGTACAAACAAAGAGGAAATTTGCAAAAGAAAATGGTTTTAAAGTCAACGACCGCTGGTGAATTAGTGGAAAATTGGAGTTTTTTAGACTAATCACAATAGAAGCATCAAGAAATTATAATTTTTATGATTAATTTGAGAATAGCTTGGGTTTATAAATATTTTTGAAGCACCTACAAGTGCCCTGATTGGTTATAAACCCAGCTTTATTGCACGAGTAACCCATAGAAAATTAAAACATACTGTTGTTTTGTTTTAAGTTTAGTTTATAAAGCAGGAGACCTTAAATAACATCAGTTAACTGGCAAAATAACCCACTTAGGATGTTGGGAGAACAAGAGAAAAGTGAATGAATCATTGGCGTCTTGCACATGATTTATAACCTTTTCTTGCGTTACCTCAACATCCCATTAGTGGGTTATTATGCTGGTAAACAGATAGAAAGTGCAGATAATTGCTTAAGTATTATTGTGAAAGGTGTTTTTGAAAGTGCTGTTTTTTATTGATAATATAAATTTAATCATTTTCCCAAGATGTAAGATTTAGGCTAATCAATTGAGACGTTTCGACTGCTAATTACTTCGTTAGGTGAGGAAGCTGAAAGGTTATGTGTCGCTATTTGTAACACCATAATTTGATGTTATTGGCGGGTTATGGTGCGCTGTCATCGGTGCATTTTGATCCTCATTATTATTCTGAGTTTTGGATATCATTCCCTTATAGCTTTGCCTTTTTACCGATTGGCTATCATGCTTTTTGATAGTAAGGCATCCATGCTTCAGGAATTTCAATTCCATTATCTTTAGTGATGTTAATAGGATTAATGCATAAATACCTTGCTTGTTTAACCCTTCATGTGTAACAGGGAGAGTCATGATCAATATACCTAACTTAGTCCTAAAGAGGAACATGCCTTGTTCCATTGACGTGTTCTGAAACAGCCATATTCTGAAAGCAAGCAAGCTGTAGCATTGAAGTGAAGTAGATAGCAGTAACTACCCTTGAAACAATAAGGGCCATGTGTTCAATATTTTTCCTTTTTTCGTCTTTGCAGGAATTCAACTGCAATGGAACAGTTGTTAAAACCCAGAATATGGGGAGGTGATACAGCTACAAGGTGACCAGCGTCAGAATATCAGTGATTTTCTGAAACAGCTGAAACTGGCCAAACCAGACCAGATACACATGCATGGTTTCTAGAACTTACTCCTTAGCATCAGGGTCTGCATGTGTATAAGTTTACTCTTATTACTAAGTAAGATCTAGAAAACAACCATCAAAGTGAAGGCCGACTCAGATCTAACTAAGAACACTGTTTTGTGGTAAACTTTAGTACTAATTATGTTCACCTTAAAATCAGAAAATTTTTTTCGGAAGATTTATGTTTAGCTATGTTGAGTTGATGGTTTCAGTTCTTTGGTGGCTTCTCTTACTTCATGTGTTCATGACAGCCACAAAAATAGTTTTAACACTAGCCAATAACTTGGAAAACATAAGCAATAAAAAAAAGAAACATTTCTTACTGGCATTAGTTTGTTTGTTTTCTGTTAATGTGAACAATAGGTCATTTTACAGTTGTTTACTTAGTTGCCAAGCCTTTGATTTGGAGTGAGGCTGAAGGTGACCTTGCTGTGATAGAGACCAGTATCTAGTTAGCATGATAACAAATTAATTTACATTTGAAAAGCAGCAAGGTTTGTATCATAACAAGGTCACCCTTAACCTGGTTCCTGTTCAAAGGCTTGGCAACCAAGCACACAACTGTAAAATGGACTATTGGTTGAGATTATATCTCATGTCAATGTAAACCTTCAACTCTCATACATTGTAAATGACCAAGACAAAATTTCTCCTAACCATATCAACACAATATCAAGTAGACAAGTGATGAGAATAAAGAAAAATTTCAATTAGGTATTATTAGTTGATCAAATACAAAATTCTCTGAACTAAAATTATAAGAATTGTGTAACAGACAGTAAGGAGAATTACTACTGAGATATTGGGGGCCTGAAAGGATAAATGTATTATTTCCTACCCAGTTTTTAATAAATTCGTTTTATTTGAGTGTACACCATGTCACTGTCTTTTTATCCAGCAGATAGAAACAACAGAAAATATAAACATACTGTAATTTAATTGTTAGTGAGGAAAACTTCTTCAGTCTACTTTTCTCCGTATAATTCCTCTGGTACTGACAAGGAGAATTTACTTAACAATCAAAGGTTGTTAAGTTGGTGATCAGTTGCCATATTCTCATTATCTTAAAGAATGACTCGGTAGTATTATTGTGAGGATTAATTAAAAACTAATCACTCCAGGGGTTCATTAAGGTTAAAAACACAAATATCTACTTCAAAAACTATTAAATACCTATAAATTCCCTTGTCATGAAAACCTAGCAATCCCATCAGATTTCTGAAAGAATCGTCCAAACGCATCGATCTGAGGCTCGGCACCCTCACATGCTTCCTCTAGCTCGCCCCAGGCTTGTCACCGCTCACTCGAAAAGGACCCGGAGGCTGAGAGAAGATCCTAACGAATTACTGCAAGACAATTAACATAAGAACAAACAAATTAATTCACTTCCTTGCTTCTTCTCCAGTTGTCCTTGGAGCGAGTTCATTCGTTTTCCTCACTTGGCTCATAAGCTTACAGGTTGTCCATTAATCCATATTTGACGGTGGAGATATTTCCATGTTCATGTTGGGTAGTTTCTCACAGTTTCCACGTCAAGTGAGTTGTCAGTGAAAAGGCGCTCGGTGCATACAATGGAATAACGCTCCACAAATAAAAGATTGCCCAGCGCTTGGTTTAATAGAAATCCTACGTAAATCGGCTGACGATGAGCAGACAAAATTAATAGGTATTTGATAATACTTAAAGGACCTTTTCCACTGACGCTTATGTTTGGCCGTTCAGCGTGCCTGGGAAAGAGAATGATTACGGAATCGACAGTCGAACAGAAATAGACAATCAGACTTTATTGGCTGCTTGATGTGACTGACGTATGACGTGTGTTGGAAAAAACTCAAAGGACGAAAAGAGACGGTTAAAATTATTTTCAAAGCAGGGCACAGAAGGCTACAGATTGTAGTAAGTACTGTATATGAAAACAACTGATTCGCTTCCATTATTTTGCCTTGACATAGACTAAGGAAATCTCCGGTTTTATTTTCCCAGTTTGTCTCTGATTTGCGTGATTCGCGTGACAGTGTAACGAACACCCCAGTAAAACAGACGGCAAAGGTTTGTTCCTCTTTGATGCACAATGTAAAAAGTCCATCTACGAAAAAAGAGGCTGGAGTCCAAACTCCGTAGAAAAGATGTATCAAACTTGTTAAATGAACCATGACATTTAGCTAAAATAAAAACTCCGAAACTTCTTAAAAGTCAAAACAAAGGGTTAAAAAATTGCGCGAACGAAAGCTCAAAAACAATCAACTAAACTCCGTTAAAACAAGCAATAAAAGTTTGCGAAAAATGTCCACGTCAGTTTTCCAATGTCAATGTTAGAGTTCTTTGACGTGATTTGCGAATTGTGAAATCATTTGCACCGCGCGTGAATACAAAAAGAATACAAAGTGGGGAGGGGAAGATAAAAATTGCAATTTGCTACTAAAGAGATTTTCTACCAACAATCTGTGTATAAGTTTTCACTGAGAAGAAACAGGGTCTTAACTTAGATGATATTACTGTGTCAAAGGTTTTTTCTCAATTTGCTGTCAGTTTCATCGGAAACCTTTATTAGAAGCTTTCAGTTAAAACTGTTGGATGATATCGTTTTTACTAATAAGCGACTAGCTAAGATAGGTTATGTTCTACACGATACCTGTACGTTCTGCAAAGTGGAAACAGAAACCATCTATCACTTATTCTACGAATGTCCTTTTACTCTTCCCTTTTGGGAAAACTTTGAAAACTTCTGGTTTGTACTTTCAGGTAAAAGGGAAAATTCACGTTGCAAGATGTATATATCGGTAAATTAGAAAAATGTGAGTTATTGAATTATCTTATAACTCTTGCAAAATTACATATATGGCAAAGTCGAAAACAAGATAAAATTCCAGAATGTGAAGTTTTCTTAAAACAAGTAGACGTCAAATATAGAACTGAGAAATACATTGCTGTTAAAAACAATACGCAGAAACAATTTCAGGCTAAGTGGTTATTATATAGATGGCACTTAATTATAATAAATAATAGTTTACAAATATAATAATTTGATTGTTTAAAAATATAAATGTAATCTATAATTAATAATAGCTTACAAATGTAAATAGAGTATACTGAGAGTCTTGTAAACACTTTTTTATTTTCAAAATGGCAATAAAAATGTGGAAAAAAAATGACATGTTAACAGGAAAAAAAAAAAAAAAAAAAGAGAAGAAACAGGGTCAAGATGGACAGCATAGAAGAAGCTTTATTGGCTATCTTCATAGGTACAGTGGTCGCCGAATTCCTTCGAAAAACTAGTCGAGTGTTGCAGGCCATCGAGGTGTTTAAGAAATGTTTGATTAAATTACACAGTCAGGTGCTGGCTATCGATGGTTCATTGGCAAACACTATGTTCCGTGCCTTCTACTTGAAAATAATCTTTGCTTACGTTTATATAAAGGATTACACAAGTACAGAAAAATACCTTGGGAAACTCTTCCTATAGCAAGACTGTAATGACACCGCTGAAAAAGGATTGCTACATTTATTCCTGGCAGTAATACTTCAGGCACAAAGTAAGTTCATGAAGGCCTGGAAATTTTACGAATCAGCAATCAACATTACGAAAACGATAGGAAACACAAAAGGCCAGGCACAATGTTACAAAAACCTCGGAACAACGTTGCAATCGCTTAGTCAATATGACAAGGCCCGAGAATATCTGGAGAAAGCACTCGCTATCGATACAGGAATTGGCAACAGGGATGGAGAAGCAACAAGCTACGGAAACTTAAGAACTTTGTTCCACTCAATTATTCAATATGACAAGGCCCGAGAATATCAGGAGAAAGCACTCGCTATCAGAATAGAAATTGATGACAGGGATGGAGAAGCAACAAGCTACGGAAACTTAAGAACTTTGTTCCACTCACTCATTCAATATGACAAGGCCCGAGAATATCAGGAGAAAGCACTCGCTATCAGAATAGAAATTGGTGACAGGGATGGGGAAGCAACAAGCTACGGAAACCTAGGAACGTTGTTCCAATCACTCGGTCATCATGACAAGGCCCTAGAATATTAGGAGAAAGCACTCGCTATTAAAATAGAAATTGGCAACAGAGATGGAGAAGCAAAATGCTACGGAAACAGAACTTTGTTCCAATGCCTTGGCCAATATAGCGAAGCTGAAGAGTGTATGGAGAAAGCACTGCGTATCCAAAAATTGGTGATAAAAGAGGAGAGGCAAGTAATTACGGAAACTCACATGTTTGTTTCTCTCGCTCGGCAAGTATGCAAAGGCTGACGACTATCTAAAGAAGGCAATGGCAGTTAGAGAGGGTATCGGAGACAGAAGGAGAGAAGCGGCAGACTACAGACATCTTGGTAAAATTTCATGTAAGCGTGGCGAATATGACAAGGCTCAAGAATATTACGAGAAAGCCCTCACAATTCACATGGAAATCGGCGAGAGAGATGGAGTAGTAGTAATCTATGTCGATTTAGGATTGTGTTTTACATCGCTTGGTAAAAATGACATAGCCGAAGAGTACTTTAAGCAGGCTCTCCTATTAAGTAGGGATATTGGACAACACTTGCACGAGTTTTACTCTCTTTGCTATCTATCGGTGTTTAAGGTGTCACAATGTCATCTTGAAGAGGCTTCTTCGTATCTTTTTCAAGGCATCCAAAAGTTCGACACTTTGAGAGGTTTTGTCACGATTCTGTGAACTCAAAAGGGTTGTTTATTGTGCGAACTCGACTGCCGCCACGTGTGTATTCGTTGTCTCCTAAGTCTTCTAAATAGAAAGATGTTCATCGGCCCAGTGGCGTGACCGTGTAACGCAATATCACGACATCTTCCCCTTTTTACAAAGTTTATCTTCAAAAGTTAATTAATACTTAATGTTCGGTCTCGATCACTGTTCAAATCACATAAAATCGATAAAACATTGTTCTTCATTGAAATCATAAAAAGATAGAAACAGAACCCAACAACTATTTAGCGGCTCAATCATTCAATGTTCAGTTCATATGGTAATCCTGATGCCACAAAGGCGGTCGACGTCTGCGTTCTGATCGACGAGTTTCAATCCTTTGTGGCTCAAGCTCAGTTCCCATCTCATTTTCAGGTGGCATTCTCTCTGTTTTGGTCTCGCCATGGAACTCCGGTGGAGGAGGTCCTGGCTCTGTCAGATTTGGCGCCGGTTTGAGGGTAGACTCGGGCGGAGTTAGTTCTACCAGACTCATAGGTGGTGCTGTTTCCGGGGTCAGGCGCAGTTGCCGACGGTTGCGTCGGTATCGCCTGCCGCAAACTTCAACTTCATAAGACCTGTTCCCCAAGGCTTTCATGCAGGTCCCCAGACTCCATTCCTCCCTTCCGGGAAGCCGCATCCTGATGGCCTGTCCACACTTTAGTGCCTCTAAAGGGCGAAACTTTTTGTTGTATTGTTGAGCTTGTCTTTTCTTGCGCTCAGCTAATTTGGTGGCTGTTTCCTGGTGTGATGGCTGCCGCAGGAGCGTTTCATGGGTTGGTAAGAAAGTGCGTGTGCGGCGTCCCATCAGTCTCTGTACGGGTGATGTTCCTAGACCCTCTGTTGGGGTGTTGCGCCAATCAAGAAGGGCTAACAGCGGGTCTTGCCCATCCGCTTTCGCTTTCGTCATCAAGTTCTTGCAGGTCTTCACGGCATTCTCGGCGCGGCCATTTGACTGGGGGTAACGGGGGCTCGAAGTTCTATGTTCAAACTGCCATTCTCTCACGAATGCACTGAACACCGATGACGTAAACTGAGGTCCGTTGTCGGTAATAAGCACGTCTGGTATCCCATGGCGGGCGAATTGTACTTTACACGCAGCTATCACGCTAGCAGATGTGGCCACCTTAACCTCCTGGACTTCAAAGAACCCACTCCAGTAGTCGACTAGGACAAAGAAATGTTGTTGCCCAAGGTCAAAAAAATCGGCACCTAGCATCGACCAGGGACGCGACGGGATCGGATACGGTTGCAATTCCTCGCGGCACTGATCTGGCTGGTACGACTGGCAGATTGAGCATTTGGAAACAAAGTCCTTTACTTCCGAATTCATGAGGGGCCAATAGAGGACCTCCCTAGCGCGACGTAAACACCCTTCGATTCCAATATGTGATCGGTGAATTTGCTTCAACATTTCTTTTCTCAGGGAAGGGGGTACCAGCAATCGCTCCCCCAGGAATACTAGTCCCTTGTCTTCTATAAGCTCACTTCGTTTGTCATAGTAAGGCGTCAGCTCAGGGGTACAGGACTTCCTTGACACTGGCCATTCACCCTTGATTGCTCCGATTAGCTTTTGCATCACTGGGTCCCTGGCAATCTCGTTTCTGAATTCAGCGAGCCTGTATGGTGCAATCGAGAGGTTTTCTGAATGATCTATCTCGGCAAGTGTACAGATCAGACTTGTATCGTGCTTGGAGGCTTCGGTGGTGTTGCGGTATGCTCGACTCAGTGCATCTGATACCCACATAAGTTCCCCTTTTTATACTGCACATCCAGGGAGTAATTCTGAAGGGCCATCAGCATTCTCTGGAGTCTCTTTGGTGAGTTGTGTATTGGCTTGGTAAAAACTGCCCTTAGTGGTTCGTGGTCAGACTCGATGTGTACAACTTCGCGTCCCAGTATGTATTGATTGAACTTGTCGGTTGACCACACTATGGCGAGGAGCTCTTTCTCGATTTGAGCGTAACGCGTTTCGGTGTCGGTCAGAGCTCGCGAGGCAAAGGCAACGGGCTGACCCTTTTGCATCAGTACTGCACCTAGACCCGTTATGCTGGCATCGCATTGGATTGTCACTTCTTCAGTAACATCATAGTATTTCAGTACCGGGGCCTTGGCCAAGTATTCTTTGACTGTGGTAAATGCTTTCTCATGCTGTGCAAGCCAACACCACTCGACGTCCTTGTCCTCAAGCCTTCGCAAAGGTTCTGTCATGTCGGACAGGAGTGGCAAGAATTTGGCCAGATAATTGACTATCCCCAAAAACCTCTTCAGGCCTTTCACATCAGTCGGCGGTGGCATATCCAAAATAGCTTCAACTTTGGCTGGGTCTGCCTTTAGACCATCAGGAGTCAAGAGGTGGCCCATGAAACGCACTTCGGTTTGAGATCTTTTCAGCTTGAGTTTGTTGAGCTTGAGGTTCCACTCCCGGCATTTCTTGAAGAACGCACGTTCGTTCTTTTCAAGGCTCGAGTTGACCTCTGCGTCAGTTTCGCCAAATCCAGCGATGAGGAAGTCGTCAGCGATAACTTCAACTCCTTCTAAATTTTCTACGAATTCATGCATGCGTCGCTGCCAAACTTCAGGCGCACTTGAGATACCAAAAGGCATGCGGGCCCATCTATAACGCCCAAAAGGCGTATTGAACGTTGTCAGGAAACTAGAAGCATCGTCTAAGAGGATTTGGTGGAAACCATCCTTGGCGTCACAAAGAGTAAATTTCTTGGCACCTGTTAAGCGGGAGGCCACTTCATCGATAGTCGGCAACTGGTAATGCTCTCGCCGAATGGCACGATTTAAATCTCTCGGGTCAATACAGATGCGTACTTTGTTTGGCTTCACTATGGCCAACATGCTGGATACCCACTGCGTCGGTTCTGTTACTGGAATAATAACTTTACGATCAACAAGTTCGTCCAGCTTGTTTTTGATGCATGGACGCAAGGCTACTGGCACTCGCCTCGGTGCGTGGACAACTGGTTGCGCCTGTTCGTCTATGGCTATTTTGTATGTTCCCGGTAGGGCCCCTAATCCGTCGAATACGTCCTCATACTCTTCGAGCAAGGAGGCTTTGGGACACTTGACATGTAATGCTAGGACGTCACAATTATGCAAACTCACAAAGCCAAGATTGAGGCTGGTGTTCAATGATAAAATCGGTTGATAGTCTCCGTCTAAGATGTTAAACTCCATTGACCTCCGCTGTCCACGGGACCACACAGGCAGGGTAGCTTTACCAGCAATTTTGCGGCGATCCCCTGTGTACGAGACTATTTCCTTTTGGCATGGTTTGAGGCGATGAAGGAGGGTGTCCCCAGTGATTTGCTTGTATACTTGGGCCGGGAGAATGTCGCACTGCGACCCAGTATCTATTTGAAACTGGACTTCTGTCTTGGGATCTGGCCCATAAATGTGGAGTTTGACCACTGCCAATTTTTCCTGGCCTTTGCTCTTACTAGTAGTAGCACCAATGTAGTAGGGGTCGTTTCCCATGTCGACGGCTTCGTGGACCGCCGAAACTCTACTTTTCACTCCTCGGGGATTAGCGCGACATTTATTCGCAAAATGATTCATACTCCCACAGTTAAAACATGTTCTTCCATACGCGGGACAATGACTTCCATGCACCATTCCGCAATTTCCACATTCTTTAGACGGTCTTCTAAATGCTTGTGACTTAAGTTGTCGTTCTTCTTCAGGTTTTTCTGCCGATCCCGCCTTCCGTAACGCATGAACTGCAGTGTCTCCTCCAGCCATTAGCTTTACTTGCTGTTGGGTCTGTTCTGACGACTTAATAATGTCAACTGCTTGTAGGAGAGATAAATCATTCAAACGGAGAAGTCTCTCGCGGACGCGATCATCCCGTATGCCTAGCACGAGGCGGTCACGCAAAATTTCATCTGGTGTGATTGTATCGTGTGCACAGTTTTTTGCGATCGTTCGAAGCTCCGTAAGATACGTCGAGATGTTTTCGCCTGGTTCCTGGTTTCGATTGTTGAACCTATAGCGTTCATATATGACCTGTGTCCTAGGAATGCAGAATTCGTCGAACTTCTTCAGGACTTGTGAAATGTCGTCTGCGTTTTCGTCTTCGTTCCAAATAAAGGTATCGTGGGCTCTGACGCCATCCTCGCCTATAATGCTTAGTAATGTCGACACACGAACTATGCCCTCTTGTTTATATACACCAGTAGCGATTTCGTAGCGCTGCCACGCTGCTTTCCACGATTTCCATGCGGTGGCTAAATTGTCGTCAAAATTAAGCGCTTTCGGCGGGGGCAAATTTGACGGGGGAATAAAAACTTGAGTCGGCGCTGGTGGCACAACTATGGATGCTTCAACTGCTTCTGTCATCTTTAGGGGTGAACAGATCCCACTTCTGACACCATGTCACGATTCTGTGAACTCAAAAGGGTTGTTTATTGTGCGAACTCGACTGCCGCCACGTGTGTATTCGTTGTCTCCTAAGTCTTCTAAATATAAAGATGTTCATCGGCCCAGTGGCGTGACCGTGTAACGCAATATCACGACAGGTTTTCTTAAAGAAAACGATCAGTTTCAAATATCTCTTTTAGAAGAGCACGGCACCTTTCCCTACATGTTCTTCAGTTGGTTGCTTTCTTCCACTGGTAAGCCGCAAGACGCCTTTTATGTCGAAGAGCTGAAAAGGGCAAGAGGCCTGGCCGACCTGATGGCAGCTCGGTACTCTGTTCGAGAGCAGATCTCGAGCGATAGACAATCTTGGTGCGGTATTCAAGGGATCATCACAAAAGAAGCAGACTGTGCATGCCTGTACATTTCGGTTGGTCAAAATGGGGTACGGTTTTGGATCATTAAAGCAACCGGAGCTATTCATTTTTCAGAAAAGGAAGCGAGCCTGGACAAAAACAAGGTGACTGGAATAGTCCCTGAGTTAGATGACTTCTTAAAAGAAGCCTTTCGCAGCCACGCCATTTTGCCCGTACAGAGTTGCGAAGATCGATCTTTAGATGACACCGAACTGATGTCACTTCACTACGACAACCGCTCAGTGCTGCGTGACTACGATGCCGAAGATTTCAAAACAAGTCTTCACTTGTGTTACAAAATAATCATCGCTCCTGTGGCCAGTTTACTGAAGCAGCCCGAGATCATAATTGTCCCTGATTCCTGTATGTACCAAGTGCCATTTGCTGCCTTAGCTGACGAAGGAGTCAAGTATTTATCAGAGACATGCAGGATTCGGCTAGTTCCGTCTCTCACGACTCTCAAGCTTGTTCAAGACAGTCCTCCAGACTATCACAGTGAGACCGGGGCACTGATAGTGGGTGACCCTGTGGTTGGAAAGGTGATTTACAAGGGGAGATGCCGAGATATGACACCATTGCCATGTGCAAGAAAGGAAGCAGAGATGATTGGAGGACTTCTTGGCGTAACGCCTTTGATAGGAGATTCCGCGACAAAGCATTCTGTACTTCAAGCGATTGATTCAGTGAGCCTGATACACATTGCTGCCCATGATGATGCCGAAAGAGGGGAGATTACTCTTTCTCCTAGGCACCCTACCCTACTCCCACCTTTTCCTTAAGAAAAAGGTTATCTTTTGACGATGGCAGATATTTCAAAGACTCGGTTGCGAGCTAAACTAGTGGTGCTTAGTTGCTGTCACAGTGCTCGTGAACAGATTAGAACCGAAGGAGTAATTGGACTTGCCCGAGCGTTCATAAGATCCGGAGCTCGTTCAGTGTTGGCGGCACGATGGGCCTGGTTGACACAGCCACAGAGCAGTTTGTGAATTGTTTCTACAAACATTTGTTCCGCGGTGAAAGCGCCAGTGAATCTCTCCACAAGGCCAGGAAGTGGATGAGAAATAATGGCTTTGACAAAGTTTCTCAATGGCCACCATTTATGATCATGGGCGACAACGTGACCTAACGCATGGCCTAACGCACATTAAGAGCCATGACTTTGATAAAACCTCTGTAGCAGAATGAACTAGATTTGACGTAATTTTGGCAAGCGAGTGCTCAGTGCTCTTCGAGTCTTACAGCAGAAGGCTGGGACGAGAGGGGTGAATAGGGAAACGGATCGGCGGATTTGGAGATTATCTTTCTACGCATTTTGGATTCAGAGCGCAATGTTAACGGTTTGCGGTTTTAATCAATATTTTGCGACCTAATTTTGGATTGTGCTTGTGATAAAAAGTTCGGAACTTGGATCTCTGCCATCGTTAGAAATGTTTCATTTTGTTCTTGTGTATGTGCGCCAACGCAGTTTTTTTTTGTCACGGACAAGACTCGTCGAATGTCACGCTATAAGGAAACAGTAATGGCGCTGTATGGTCAGGAAGCTGTGGCATGAAGCCAGTGTACTGCCGCCACCTACCCTCCAAAAGAAAATCAGGAAGTGGCCCCTTCCCAATTTTCTTTTGGAGGGTAGAGGGCGACTGTACATAGGATAGTGACATGTTACCGGCGGAACATTTTGTCTTCGCGCTTTTATCAGCTTGGATTGTATAACAATTACATTACTGGGTCGTGCGTGGTACTATTTTAAGCTTTTTTACTTTTCAAACAAACCAGCCAGCAGCACTCTGCGAACGGTTATTGTAAGACTTCTTTTACTCTCCGAAGCGTTTCGTCTAACTGTCGTAAACTTCTTCAGAGAGTTTTACTGGTGAACATTAAAGGCCCGTATTTATCAGCCATAGTTGGCAGTTATCACGTGAAGAACGTTTTAAGCTGAAGGTATCTCAGTGTCTTCACTACAGGTAGAGAATCCCTGAGAAACGGGCGGAGTTCTGGATGCAGATGGATAGAAAGGCTTGGGGGAGTCCTGTAAACTCTTCATGATGGCATCTAATTTTCCAGGAGAACCGATGTTCTCAATAGGAGTCCTACAGAAATACAATCATAGATCAGATCAGAGATTCAAAGACCATTAATAGAGTAACTTTTAATTGAGTTTCCAAAGTAATCTGGGTTTGTGCTGGTTTCACTCTACTCTGCTCTATGATTGGTCCGAAAAAAACTCGCGTCACTCTCTCGACCAATCAGATGCAAAACTAAAATCAATCACGACTTGGTCGCCCGCATTTTCCTGCCTTTTGGGCGGTTTGCTTGTTTTTACTCCGAGTTCTCATTGGCTCTTCAGGGTATTTTCCATTCTTCTTTCCATAATAAGTACTTTGGTTTTGTTTTAAGGCACTCAATCGAAAAACGCTCTATCAATGGTAACCCTTAATTTTCAAGCCTAGACGGTATAAAAATTCATCTTCTGAACCTAGAAATTCTTCAAACCTGTTCTTTTTTTCAATCACTTATTCAATTTGTTGTCTCACCTTGCATGATCACCGTCACCACTTCCTGAAAAACAACATCAAATTAATCACTTTTTAACAATCAGTTTTTCCAAATTGTGATGATCCTCATGGGAAGTTAAGTTCTTTCTTTCTCCCGCCCCCGTGAAACAACAAATAAAATCTGAAAAAAACTTTGTCACATACATGTTTTACACAAAATTCACCCTCTGATGAAAATGCGTAACTATATCAGGGTTCCATGGTCAAAAAACTGATCAATCAAGTAATAAACACGATCATGTAAAATAGAATTTACCTACCTGCTGGGCTAGCTGCGACTAACAACTCGGCAACACGGTCTTGCTTGGCCTGAACAAAGAGAATCAGACGATCATGCAATTGAATGTCAAACAAACAACAACAACATTTAAGACCATCTACCAAATTGCAAAAGTTAAAAGCAGCAAAATGGAATGCGATACCAACACTCTGGCTAACTAAGAATAGACTCTCTTTTTTTTCAACAAGAGAGTTTCACCCTCTCCTTTTGCATCGACGATCGGCTTTAAAAAAAAAGCTAAAACGAAGACAAAATACAAAATAAATAAATAAAAACGGAGAGGAAAAATGTCCACTGTTTCGAGTGTCACTTTAATAATACTTAGTGGAGTTGCAGTTTTCTTCGGTATTCGGTAAACTTCCTACAAACAAAAAGAAGGCAAAAGATGCCCCAGTTTTAGCGCGTTAGACTCTGGCTCAAGGGGTCTGAAGTAAAGCTCTGGTTGTTGAGTCGAGTTCGCACGAGTTACAAACAACCACACCAGCTAGTAACTCACGGTGTTTTAAAAACGTATAACCTTTCTGGTAAAACTAAAAACAGAATAGAAAACTCAAAACAGAATAGAAAATTCAAAACAGAATAGAAAATCAACAGGATACCTGTACTTGAATAAGCTTTGTGTTTGAAAATTCTCTCGGTTTCCTTTTCCCTCTCTTCGTTTCCTTGTACAAATTTCTATGAACGTTCCAATTTTTTCTCGCTTATTTTGCGAGATTTATTATTGTTTTCGTGTTTTCCATTGACTTTTGCGCAGGAAATTGGCGTACAGCCGACAATAATTGATCTCTTACGCATGCCCAACGTTTGACCGCCATGTTGTTGTGTTCCAAGCCGAGACACCTTTTTTACTCCCACAATGCCTCTCTCCCCCCAGGGGTACTGGCAAGCTAGTGGGAAAGATTTGAAATAATGCGAATAGATAAGTTGTGATAGATCAGTGAACGTACCCCTAGTTGCTTGACGCACAAGAACGCAGGCATAACCACAAGCAGATGTGGTCTCTTAGCCTGTAGGACTGTAACACCCCACAACAAAAAATGTATACATGGGCAAAACAGTTCACATTGTATAAAACTATATATGAGATAAATATATAATCATTGGCAAAAAACCCTAACTCCATAAATACTCTTCAGGAATACCATTCCACAGTTTTGCCCTTGTGACTTCCCCCTTCAGTCTCTCTTCAAAATTTCTGACAAACCAAACATCATTGTACATGTACACTGTGCATGTTGAAACACTAACAAATCCTTGACGTGCATACAATTCTTGCTACACTGGTGTAGCAAATTTGCTTTCTTGTTGAACATTTTCTGGAATGATCATTCCTGTAATTCTCCTGAGCTACTATATAACTCTACAAGGAGAAAGTACACATTGATCATCACCTCTAACTGAAGTTTCATTTTCTTTCCTCCACTGTCCACCATCCAGTTCCAAATTAGAGAAAGCCCCTGATACCTGAGGAACCCTTTTAAACATGACTGGTCTGTGGTGTGCTATAAAAACAAAATAAAAAACAATCAAACAAACTTGTAGACAAAGAGCACAAATTTTAAGCAATTGAAAAACCACATTTATATGCTACAGAATGTTATGACTGTAACTCTTCATCTGTATACAGCTGTTTTCAAGAAAGGTTGTTGGAAAAAGGACAAAATTACACAAACAAACCTGTTGGTCATCTGAGGTTTGGTTTGGTGATCAATGAATTTTAATAAGTCAAATACACTTTCTCAGATTTGCTAATGTAAATTCCTGAGGTCTAGTGACAGTGACCTGGAAACTACCCACAATACTTTTTGTGGTTATCTTGTACTCTTAAATGCTATTTTCCAACAACTTTGCCTGTTTATACAAACTTTTATTTAATCCATACATGGATATTTTAAGCAAGTCCATACACAAAGAATAAAAATCCACACATGCTACTCTATGCCAAGTTTTTCATTTGAATAAAAGCTCTTGTTTTCAGCAAGATTTAATTCTGCCAACCTTCTTTGAGAGGGATTCTAAAGAGACACATGGAACTGGTTATCAAATACCTGTAGGATTTTCAGAAGCATTATCCTCTGTTCCATAGTCTCTGCCCGCACCATCAATCTGGACAGCCTCAATGCCTGGTTACTGTGTACCAACCCTCTGTGATCACCTGGAAGTTTCTCAACCTCATCTTCCAACTTAAAACAAAATTAGAGAATAATGTCTTTTGGTGAAAAAATTGATTGTAACAACAGCTTTGTGAAACAAAAAAAAGTGCCACAAAGTTCAGTTGCAAATTCATATCATAGACATCAACTTGCAATCTGGTAGGTGACATAATATGGAATTTCATCAATCATTATGCTAGATCGTGTTTTCTAAAACTGCCTCAAATTTGACAAAAGTTGTGACCCATTTTTAAGCCCATTTTTAAAGGGAATTCCCCTTCACTTCCAAGTGGTTATTTACTAATAGAACTCTGTATCTCATAACAGAAAACATACATGCAAATGAGCAATCTCATCTGGGACAAGCTCAAGAACAAAATTCATTTCATCAAATTCATTTGACAAATTCCTTGTTTGCTTTTTACATCTCCTCCTTGGTGAGCTTGTGATAGGTGGGGTTGCTTACATGGAGAAAGAAAAGAAAAGCACAAATAACACCTAAATTGTGTGACCTTATACCTCTACAGTCTGGCATCAGTATGCAGATTCTCTGTACTGTTCTCTATACATTTCATAAGGTGCTGACAAGGAGAGTTTGTTTAAAAGATCTGATTGTTAATTCTCCCCTCTAGCTGCTACACATTTCCTTGTAAATTAGCTACAAGAATTTGATGTTAGATCGAGATAAAAACTTAAACCTGATAAGTTTGAGTATTCTCATTATTGATTTATTGGATAGTGTATGAATATTAAAGGGAGAAGTTATATGTTCAATACTTCTGGGAGTTAATGGGTTAATGTGTGACTCAGGGGGGATATCACAGGGAGAAAGTAAATCCTGGTCACTCTCAGGGTTGTAATTAAAAATCTTTTTGCATACTTATTCTTTCCACTGTGTTCTTCAGAGGTGTTTGCTTGTCTCCTCCAATAAATCCACGACAATTTGGTGCTTCACATTATGGCAAATCTGAGCAACTTTCCCGATTAATGACAAAAATTATAACTTACTATGAATTTTTTGTAAGCCTCTCCTCCCAAGTTCAGAAGGGATCATCTTTCTGTGTGACTGCTGTAAAGTTCCTTAAATTTTCTATAGTGTCACCTACAGACATGAAGCTTTGACAGTAACATGTACATTGCCCACCTACCCGTAATGCTGCAGTTTATAATCAAATGTGAGCTCTACACCAGCTGGGATAGGTCTCTGAGTAAAAAATCCAATCCTCAACAAGCCATGGACAGTCCACTATGAGAAGCAAAAGAACAAAACCCACTCAGTTCTTATCTTAACCCTTTACACCCGAACATCAGTATGCACACTCTCCATACTGCTCTCTAAACAATTCCTAAGGGGCTGACAAGGAGAATTTGTTCAGCAATCAAGAACTTCTTCAGTTACTGATCATTTCCTTTATTCTCATGACCTACAGGTTTGATTCAGGGGTAATATTGTGGGGAGAAATTGGATGCTAGTCACTCTTAAGGGTTAAAGGATTTAAGTACAGCTGTAGATGTGTTTTCTTTCAGTTTCCTGTCAATCAATCTATTATAGATTACCCCTGGAAAAAGAAGTGAAAAGCTGGCATTATTGATCATAATATAAACTGGTAAAATGGACTGAACAATTTATTAAACTACCTTTTGAGTTTCACAGTTTGAGTCACAGCTGTGGTTGATAAACTGAGACAAGTTCCCCTTGTAGGTGGCATCAATTAGCTGAACAAAGAAGGAATTTTAAAGAAGCTATAACTTATTAAGTAACAAAACCATGAACTATAATGATTAGTCCACCTACATGTACTGTATTATGTATAATATTTAAAAAGATGGGTTCTTATTGGAAGGAGGGGACTGAATTAAGGGGGGTGCTGATTACTCTCCTGTACTGATTGCCCTTTGGTTGAGGCAATAGAAACAGGTTTTCCTCGTATTTAGGAAAGTGAGGAAGGAGGGGGAAGGTGCTTCTTTTAAGATGAGTGCTTAAGGCCTGAGGGATGGACATCTATTTGGGAGAGGGTGCTTATCAGAGCTTAGGCTCTGATTCAAGGAATAAGCATATATCAAAATTTAATTTCCCACAATGGATGATTTCAACATCACTTACTCAAGCTCAATGCTAGGTGTAAGTCACATATAAATCTAGTAAACAACTGGGCTGACTATGGAGTTCCTTGTAACTCAGTTGATAAAGAATTTGAAAATGATAACAGGCTGGAGATCATAACATTGAACTGACTGGAGTACATGCCATTTAAATATGTTCTTTGTCCACACAGTTGACAATTGAATTACAGTTAACCCTGTAACTCCCAAGATCTGATTGTTAATTCTCCCCTGTAGCTGCTTCACATGTCCTTGTAAATTGGTTATGAGAACTTGGTGCTAGATCAAGATAGCAGCTTCTCCCTGATAAGTTTGGATATTCTCATTACCTGTTTGCTGAATAATGTGTGGATATAATAGGGAGAAGTTTCTTGTCAATCACTTCTGAGAGTTAAAGGGTTAAGCAGGATTTTAGATACGAATCACAGAAGGCAGCAAGGAGGAGGGACTAAGGAGAGAAGGGATACCTCCTGACATGTGCACAACCACTTGAAGGGATCTAGGGGTACACCAACCCTCCTCCCACCCCTCCCTCCATAAAAATGCTAAAACTTGGGTCTCAGAGAATTCATTTGTGCACTTTGAAGTAATAATCAGGTTATTTCAGTGAAACTAATCATTGTCATTTCATTCAGCAAAAGGAGCAAAATCATATGAAGTGGCCTTCTAGGTTAACAGACCACCAGCCCTTCTTGAAATCCTGCTCACTTTTACTAAGATGTCATAACTGTTCGGTATAGTGATCTACTGATCAATTCTGGGTTTGAAAAGCCTTAAAATGACCAAAGAATTTATCAGCACTCATCACAGCAGTGCTGTTATTGTCTCTACTTAGGAAAAGGTTAAGATTTCCACTCCTTACCTCATCAGCTCTCAATGTCATGAATTAGTAGTGTCTTCTGTTTTCTCTATTATAATGCTCTGCTCTTTCCTGGAAATCTTTATAGTGCAGGACTTCTCCACATACAGTACTCCATACCAAACTGATCCCTGGACAACAGTTACAATTTTTAATTAAGTGACAAAAGTATTGGGGATTGTTTTTGTTTTTTGCTATACTCTGCTCTGTGATTGGTCCAAAATAAAAAAAGAAGGTGAAAACACAAAATTACTGACCTGCAAAATTGAGTACCAATAAGGCATTTCTTTCCTGAAGATAAAAGTAAAAATATAAACTTACAATTCCAGATCTTCAAGAGTTCTCAATCCCCAGCCTTTCTTCTCTGTTTTAAACACTTCAACTTTCACTTTACAGCCCTGCAAAAAGTGCTGTACATGTAATTAAATTTGAAATCCTCTCATGGCTGATATCAGCATATAAGTATCATCTCTCATGAAAGAATATTTAACTCCCAGAAGTGATTAGGATGAAACTTCTCCCTGTAATATCCATATATCATCCAGAAACAGGTAAGGAGAAAACTCAAACTTATCAGGTAGAATTTGTTAAATTGATCGAACACCAAATTCTCATCACTACTTTAAAATGAAATGTGTAGCAGCTAGAGGAGAGAATGAACAATCAGATCTTGGGAGTTAAAGGGTTAAAATACCCATTATCTTTGTTCAAGAGGCAATTGCTTCAACAGCTAACCCTTACCATTTCAGTAACATCAATCTTAATGTTGTAATGATAGTTTCACTAACCTGTTTCACATCTCTCCACAAGCACTTCTGCTGTTACTATTTGGAGATCAATGTGATTGACAATGACGATGTGAGAAGGAAGACTGGCAAAATTAACCAACATGAGAGGAAAAGATACCAACCATTCTATCATCAACAATCTGTTCAGACAGTCCTTGCCACAACCACTAGAACATGGATCATCTGTTAAAAAATATTGCAATATGTTCAACAACAAAAAATTCCTGTTTCCATGTATCTGTTCAGTAAAAAATTGGATCAATGTCAGTATCTGATCCACTGAGCACCTACCCCTCTCCTAACCCAACATTAATCCTAACTTGTTATCAGTGGACTGTGGCTGAATTAGGGGAGGAGTAGGTGTGCAGTTGTTCAGACACTGACATTGATCCAGGAGACCACAGATGATGTTGAAATGTGGTATAAGAACCAAAAAAATAGCACACAAGGCACAGCTGAGTGTGTCACTGATGTTTGTACCTCAATATAAATGTGGAATTTATTCAAAGAATCTATTTGTTTTACACCATAAAAAAGCATAGGGCAGGTCATGCTCAGCTTATCTCAAAAAATATGATTAAGAAGACCTCAACAGTGGGTTGCTAAGTTCACGTACTGTAAAATACACATAACCCTATTCAGCATATAGTGAAGTCTATGCATCAAAGCCATTAAGTTACCAGGATCTAAGGTACAATCACAATGCATTCTGTGCACTTCCTTGTTGATTCTCTTCTTTCTGAAACATGAGATGAAAAACGTGTTGCCCTGGTAACAGTAACAAGTTGTTTGAAGGGTAGAAAACTCAACTATTTTACACTATGAAATAGTTAAACACTGCTAATAGTAATTAAACATAAAACCCACCTGTTAAATAAGTACTCATTCTCCTCAATATGCTCAATTAGTAAGGTGGTTGACATTCTTCAGCTGAAGAAATGATGTGCTCCTCAGACACCTGGAAAAGTAACAGCATTCATAGGTATTTTCAGGTACTTTCAATGTTAACAGTGGAAAATTTCAGGAAGACCCATGGACTTCAAGACATACTGTAACTATCTAATGCTTCACACACCAAGTGGAGTGACAGATAAACAATATACAAATGGATTTCAGGATGCCATGCCTCTTCACAATGATCTGTTTCCTGTTTGAAGTGACTCGGCCTTCAAATATTCACTGCAGTGTACACAGTTTAAGAAAACCACCAAAGTGTTTCACTTTGACCAACTTTCCTGCCGATGATGCACTACAGTTTCTCAAAACTACCAATGAATAACCTTGCTCACAATCTTGGTCAGATTAGTTCTCTTCCCAACAGCGTAACGATTTTGTAAACTTTGCCCCATTTACTAGAGATACAATTCCAATGAACTAGACTCAATCAAACTGTTTTGTTCCACTCTCATATTCACCCATTTGCAATGGGTGTAAAGAGCTACTCTGCATAACTTGTAAGAAATCACTCTCTTATACTATATTCTCTACATTGTGATTGGTTGTTGCTAAGTACTGATTGAAAAGGTTATTCAAGGTTGCATCAATCATGCAAACCAATCAATGTAAAAAAATCACGAAAGGTGGTGCTTCTAGCTCTTGACATAATGTTCACACTCATCATCTGACATGTGTCATGCACGAATCACAAAGTCTCTGACAACAAGCAGTGTAATGATCAGCAGCAGCAGCTGGTTACTGAAAAATATACACAGCATTCAAAAAGTTGGGTGACCACCAGAAAAAAAAAATTGGAGTGAGACCAACTATAATGAGACAAAGTCAGGCGATTTTATGTTGCTCAATTTGAGACATTTTCTCCCACAGAGTTTCCACTGAAACTATTATCTACTTTGACTCTGAATGAGCCAGAAGCTTATCCATACAAAACAAAGAACACAAAAGAAGTGGGCTGTCTAAAAAGACCTATTTCAGGTTTATGCAATTTTTGACAATTTCAAGTTAAAATTTCCCTTTCATGTACCTTTCAGTTATTTATACAATTTATATGCACAAGATGTGTAGCTCAAGTTTGCTAAAACTTTAGGTTAACTGATTTTGTTATTATTGAAGTACCCCACTGTGTAGGTGAATCTTGGATACATAACAAATTGATGAGTTGGTTCGTTATAATGCACTTATGATGACTTAAGTTTCCAACTCAGATCTGTATGAATCAATGGAGGACATCACACATTGTCTACCTTTTAAAGTTATGGGAACTTGCTATTCTGAAAAATACCAGAAAGCATTACAGGTAGCCTATGAGTATCACTATGAACATAATAAACACATCTTTGCTAATGTTAAGGCTGAACCTGACAAACCCTGTAACAAAAATGCAATTGCAGTATACATAATGTCTTCCTCAGACTATCAGAAAGTTGGCTATTTACCCACTGAACTAACAAGATTTGTACATCCTCAACCAAAGGATCCAAAGCTTGAGGTGACAGTGAGGCAAATCAGGTTTTGTACCACATTTCTTATAAATGGTTTTTACTTAACGATTGAAATTTCCACAACTGATCTATGGGAGAAGCCATGCAGTGATTAAAGCCAGCCGCAGAGTAATCCTAACCCTAAGTAAAGAGTGAATCCTGCAAAATGGCAAAATTAAGGAGTTCTATTTAATTTGTGCAAGTAATTTCAATGAGAGAGATATCTGTTTCATGTAAAATTTCACTTGCATCACAGGCATGGCACTGTCTGGTCTGGGATTGCACAAACATGGAATAACCTTCTGGCCCTCTTATTGCCCTGATTTGTTATGGCCTTGGCTATATAAATATACCGCTGCACAAATAAGATATTTCTGACAAAGTTGAAGTCATAAATAATAAAAAAACATTGATGAATCTAGTGTCACAAAGTGATGTATAACCACAGGCAGCCCAAGCTCCAGCTGTGAGATGATCAACTTGCAAAATAAGAGTCATGGCCAAATTACAAGATTTTCTATGGGAATATTTCCAACCGCTGTTAGGAATAAAAAGTACGGTCAAATTCTCAATAAAAATACCTCACCTTACTTCCACAGTATATCGCTTGCTGTCTGACCACTTACTATGTTGAAAAGAATCCATTTTGGTCCAACGCAGAATCCAAGCACATATACTGAAGTTTCATTTCAATTCACTTCAAACTTAACCTTCCCCGTGAAACCGAAGTACGCCGCGGGTTTAGACGCGTACCCATTCACCTCGACGCACGACCACTGAAAACCAGCTTCGCAACCCTTCCTCCTTTATAAACTGAGCCTCGCCGGGATCACACCGTAACTTGGCAACCGTGGTTCTAAGACAATTTCTTCATGCCAAGTGACGACCAGATTTCTGAGCCAAAAGACAATGTTTTCGCTGCTTTATTAAGACGCGACAAGTACTATTCAAGATAATTACACGATTGAATTACGTGACAGAGTCACTAGTCACGGTGTGTTTCAGTGTGTGCTGTTATCGCCAGTTGTACCGAATAAAATCCTGTAGTTTGGTTCTGAAATGTTCTTACAGTTTTGAATAGCGTAAGCTGTCAGAACTCAAATATGAAATAACAGAAGCCAAACTTTTAAAAAAGAGTTTGCCATTTAAATGTTGACCGAGAGCACTAATCAAATTATGATATTCCATACGTTGTTGTTGACGTCTTTCGTCACGAGCTAGTAAAATTTTTCAAATTTTGGCCTTTTAGAAAGTTAAAAGTATTAATCGGTGTGGACTAAAAGCTATTTCCCACTATCTTTTAAACTTAAAACGGTTAAAATCTGAGATTTATTGAGCTACCTATATTAAACGGTCGGAGTTTGCTCAATGAACTAATTTGCATAATCGGCTGTCACGCTAGCAAAATCGCTAATAGTTTGAAGTCACCACGGCGAAAAAAATTAATAGGTGCAAGATGTATTTATATTTTTCTGCTGCCAAACTTCTTATTAGAAGAAACCAAGCGGAGTTTTCAATGGTTTGGTCTGGACTTGAGCAATATCAACCAAGAAAGAGAGAACACTTTTGACCAATTTCAGAAAGCTGTCGACTAACGAGTGTCTAAATAAATTATGACGAACCTCTGATTAAACGAATATCAAAATTGAAATGCGCTTTATACGCCATATATATCACACAGTTTAAGAATGACGTATGACGTGTGTTGGAAAAAACTTTAAGGACAAAAAGAGATGGTTAAAGTTATTTTCGAAACAGGGCACTGAAGGCTACAGATTGTGGTAAGTACTGTCTGTGAAAACACCTGATTCACTTACATCATGATTAGAACATCGGTTTTTAAAACTGCTTCAAACCTCGTCGTGTTATGAATGATGTGATAAATGACTTGGCTGAAGAGAATTCTGACATGTGCGATAGAAATTGAAAGAAATTCATAAACGGCAAAGTCGGTTAAACGTTTTTAAGCCCACTTAGACCTACCAAAAATTGACTAAATTCGACGAATTGACTGCTACTTTAACCGACACTGGACATGATGATTTCTTTCAAGCTACCTTCTTTGAAGATTAAATTCCGACATCATCTGAGTTAGCCAAAGGGCAATCTACTAACACACCAACCTTGCGCAGAATTCCAACCGTTATGTGAAAAATATGAATTCCGAATGTCCATCACAAAATCTTAAATGAAATTCATTTTGTTTTTTCCAATGAAGGAAAGATAAGGAGAGACGGATATTTGTTATCCTACTTTTAATGCGGCGCCATTTGATGAAAATATATTTCGGTTTTCTAAGTCTAACTTTTTTACCGATGACAATTGTAAGCATGCAAAAATGAAACAATTAATTTTTGTTACAGGTAACATCCGGTCTCAGTACACATTGTTTTGCAAGAACTGTTGGGTTCTTAACCCAAAATTACAATCAAGACTTGTTACAGTACTGAATTGGAGCTTCTGTCTTGAAACGGTAAGCTATTTGGCCCTCCTGAATAGTCTAAGAAGGTAAAGCTGTTGTTACCAATTTTTGACAACTGTGCAGGCCGTTCACAGCGAATACAGCAGAACTGGAAACGATTTGAAAATTAAATTTTTGTCTAACACTAAACGGATGATTGCGCCGGGCGATATCCTTAGTTTCCGCTTGACGCTATAAAATCCAAAATTAAAAATATTACGGCACACAAGAGTAATGACGTTTTACCCCGAAAGGAAAAAAACGCATGAAAAATGAAACTTTTCGCCAGCCATAAACATGACCTGCAATGCTTTTCCTAAATATTTAAATAGTTGGCTCAGGAAGATATCATGAGTGTATAAAAATCTTGGTATCGAGTAATTGTTTCTCTCCTGAGTCGTCAAATAAGTCTTTGCAAGAACGCAACGCGTAAAGTATCATTTTTATGTCGAAAAGAAACAATTTTCATTTCCTTTACGATCATTACATTTGTAGTCTATGAGAAGGAACAAAACTGGCCTCCTCAAACTACACCCCATCAAATTTTGTCCGAAATTTGGGCGATCGCCTATTCAGTGGGAAATAACTGACTCCGGAAGAAAGACATAGCCACATTGGTATAAAATTTTCTCGATGGTTCTTGGCTTTAAGCCGACTCTGTCCCTTTACTTGATGGCGTGACAAGAGACAAAAAATATAATTTTTATAAATTCTTGACTTTTTACCATGGAGGTCTTCTACTTTTTTCCAGTAAAAAGTTGACTTCCTTCGGAAGATCTTATACAAGTCCCTTTACCCTCATCAAAATGAATAACGAACGTTTCTAACTTCAAAAGGCAATTTGCATCAATGCTGACTGTTGTAGAAATCCAAACAACACTAGCATCGTTACGAAAGCTTCAAAAAAATTATCATAAGAATAACAACATTAACAGCTTACAGAAATCTCACTGCTTCCCCCCTCTTTGAAAAGAAGCTATGGCCTCTTCGATTGAGTGAGATATATAAAGGAAAAGAGATCATTGT
Source organism: Pocillopora damicornis (assembly GCF_964200805.1). Classification (NCBI taxonomy): domain Eukaryota; kingdom Metazoa; phylum Cnidaria; class Anthozoa; order Scleractinia; family Pocilloporidae; genus Pocillopora; species Pocillopora damicornis. The sequence goes on from NC_142683.1 coordinate 3,867,711, forward strand.
TTATATTTCGATACCTTACATCACTTTTCCAAAAACGTCGACAAATAATGCACTTTTTCAAGGATTTTCACAATCAAAATGCAAGATTATCAAATAAAGTTCGTATCGATTATGTACGGGCAATTATAACAACCACTCCATAGAATACAGGACTTTACAGAAAGGTAGCTTATATAGAACATTTTCTGAACACATGCAAAACCTGTGAGTCATAATATATATTTAGGAAGCAGATCAAAGAAAACCTACTCTCTGATTTAATATCTAGAAACGCGAGCTTGTTGCAAGGAAATGCGATTATTATTAAAGCCTATTAAGATATGGGCTGGGCAGTTTCGAATTAGCAGTAAGCAGTATGATGCGACACGAGCTCTCTTGAGAGCCCAGTAAATCGGTTTTGTTAAAAGCAATCGCCTCATTTCACGTGAAAAAGACATTTAGGAAAACACTGAGCTTCGAGAAACAGCCAAGTTAAGGCTAATGTGTTTACCGTGCTTAAATATTTATAATCAGGGCCACTCGTTTAGGAGACCTTTTTTGAAAAGATCCAGGCGTTAAAATAATTCTGTTTTCCGTTCGAAGTGTTTTTTTTTCCTATTTTATTTGACGAATGAACTCGGGATGAAAACTTAACTTTCGAAGCGAACGGCAGATGAAATGTTGTGTTGGTGTCTCTGTCCCCCTCCCCCCCACGTCTCTGCGAAAGGTATATCCAGAGAACCTGCATGGAAAAACTGACCACAGCCATCGCACCGAATTTTTAAAAAAAAATTTTAAAACTAAACGGGTGAGCAGCACTCTGCGAACGGTAGTTGTAAAATGTCTTTATTCTCCGACGCTTTTCGTTTAACTACCGTAGACTTCGGGGAGTTTTACAATTTAACACTAAACACCTATATTTATAAGCCATAGTTAGGGGCTATACGGGAGCCAATGACCATAAAGGCTTGGCCAGACCTACGAATAGGAACAGGTGATGTTGCGGAAAATTTGAAATTTTTTTGGGGCAAGGTGGGAGAATTCATTTGGGGACCACAGTTTTGGTTTTCTTTTTTCGTCACGCAACAAGTTACAAAACGTAAATATAATTCTTCTTGGTTTCTTTCCGGATGCCACCGATGCCTCTATTGTTTATTACAGCAGTAAAAGACATATGTGCCATCAACACGTTTGAAAAATTGCTTAACATTTTATCTAGCGAAGTATACTGTTGATATTTCGGCTTTATAACACTATTGTTTTCCGCAACTATAACTGATATGTCTCTATACGAAGTATTAAATTTGTTTCCCCGCTGACCACTCGTATTTCGGTCTTTTCTTCTTTCCCCACTCGTCGCCCGTGATGTAGTAACTCCCTAGGATAGACGGCAAAAGTGTGTTCCTCTAGGCCTCTTTGATGGACAATGTAAAATATCGATCTACGAACAAGGGGCTAGAGTCCAAACTCCGTAGAAAATATGTATTAAACTTGTTAAATGAACCACAACATTTGGCTAAAATAAAATAAAATAAAAGTATGCGAAAAATGTCTACCTCAGTTTTCCAATGTTAAGGTTAGAGTTCTTTGACGTGATTTGCTAACTTAAATGTGAAATCACGTGCGCCGCGCGTGAACACAAAAAGAATACAAGGCAGGGAGGGGAAGATAAAAATTGAAATTTAAAGATAAACAGTCCGTGTATAAGTTTTCACTAATTTCTCCTTTTTTTTTTCAAACTGAAAAGAAACAGGGTCAAGATGGACAGCATAGAAGAAGCTTTATTAGCTATCTTCATAGGTACAGTGGTCGCCGAGTTCCTTCGCAAAACTGGTCGCGTGTTGCAAGCCATCGAGGTATACAAGGAATGTTTGATTACATTACACAGTCAGGCGCGGGCTATCGATAGTTCATTGACAAAGTTAATATTCCATGTCATCTACTTGGCAATAATCTGGGCTTACGATTATATAAAGGATTACACAAGTGCAGAAAAATACCTGAGGGAACTCCTCCTATACCTGGATTCTAATGACACCGCTGAAAAAGGATGGCTACATTTAAAACTGGCAGAAATACTTCAGAAAAAATTTAAATTAATGGAGGCCTGGAAATCTTACGAATCAGCAATCAACATCATGAAAACGATGGGAAACATACATGGCCAGGCATTGTGTTACGCAAAGCTCGGGGAAATGTTCCAATCGCATAGTCAATATGACAAGGCCCGAGAATATCAAGAGAAAGCACTCGATATCAGAATAGAAATTGGTGACAGGTATGGAGAAGCATCAAGCTACGGAAACCTAGGAGTTTTCTTCCAATCACTCGGTCAATATGACAAGGCCCGAGAATATCAAGAGAAAGCGCTCGCTATCGAAATAGAAGTTGGTGACAGGGATGGAGAAGCAACAAGCTACGGAAACCTAGGAACTTTGTTCCGATCACTCGGTCAATATGACAAGGCCCGAGAATATCAAGAGAAAGCACTAGATATCAGAATAGAAATTGGTGCCAGGTATGGAGAAGCATCAAGCTACGGAAACCTAGGAACTTTGTTCCAATCGCTCGGTCAATATGACAAGGCCCGAGAATATCAAGAGAAAGCACTCGATATCAGAATAGAAATTGGTGACAGGGATGGAGAAGCAACAAGCTACGGAAACCTAGGAATTTTGTTCCAATCACTCGGTCGATATGACAAGGCCCGAGAATATCAAGAGAAAGCACTCGCTATCAAAATAGAAATTGGTGACAGGCATGGAGAAGCATCAAGCTACGGAAACCTAGGAACTTTGTTCCGATCACTCGGTCGATATGATATGGCCCGAGAATATCAAGAGAAAGCACTTGCTATCAGAATTGAAATTGGTGACAGGTATGGAGAAGCATCAAGCAACGGAAGCCTAGGAACTTTGTTCCGATCACTCGGTCAATATGACAAGGCCCGAGAATATCAAGAGAAAGCACTCGATATCAGAATAGAAATTGGTGACAGGGATGGAGAAGCAAGCAGCTACGGAAACCTAGGAACTTTGTTCCAATCACTCGGTCAATATGACAAGGCCCGAGAATATCAAGAGAAAGCACTCGATATCAAAATAGAAATTGGTAACAGGGATGAAGAAGCAACAAGCTACGGAAACCTAGGAACTTTGTTCCAATCACTCGGTCGATATGACAAGGCCCGAGAATATCAAGAAAAAGCACTCGCTATCAGAATAGAAATTGGTGACAGGTATGGAGAAGCAACAAGCTACGGAAACCTAGGAACTTTGTTCCAATCACTCGGTCAATATGACAAGGCCCGAGAATATCAAGAGAAAGCACTCGCTATCAGAATAGAAATTGGTGACAGGGATGGAGAAGCAACAAGCTATGGAAACCTAGGAACTTTGTTCCAATCACTCGGTCAATATGACAAGGCCCGAGAACATCAAGAGAAAGCACTCGCTATCAAAATAGAAATTGGTGACAGAGATGGAGAAGCAACAAGCTACGGAAACCTAGGAACTTTGTTCCAATTACTCGGTCAATATGACAAAGCCCGAGAATATCACGAGAAAGCACTCGCTATCAGAATAGAAATTGGTGACAGGTGTGGAGAAGCAACAAGCTATAGAAACCTTACATCTACTTTTCTCTCACTCGGCAAGTATGCAAAGGGTGACGACTATCTAAAGAAGGCAATGGCAGTTAGAAAGGGTATCGATGATAGAATTGGAGAAGCAGTAGACTACATACACCTAGGTTCAATTTCTCTTAAGCGTGGTGAATATGACAAGGGTCAAGAATATTGCGAGAAAGCCCTTACAATTTGTATGGACATCGGTCATAGAGAAATAATAGTTGCCAGCTACCAGAAGTTAGGATTGTGTTACCAATCTCTTGGTAAAAATGACATGGCCGAAGAATACGTTAAGCAAGCTCTCCTATTAAGTAGGGATATTGGACACAACTTGAACGAGTTTGGCTGCCTTTGTAATCTATCGGTGTTAATGGTGTCAAAAGGTCATCTAGAGGAAGCTTCTTCGTATCTTTTTCAAGTCATTCAGAAGTTCGAAACTTTGAGAGGTTTTCTTAAAGAAAACGATGAGTTGCAAATATCTCTTTTAGAAGAGTACGGTACCTTTCCCTACGATTTGTTAAGTAGGTTGCTTTCTTCCACTACAAAGCCTGAAGGCGCCCTTTACGTCGAAGAGCTGAAAAGGGCAAGAGGCCTGGCCGACTTGATGACAGCTCGGTACTCTGTTCAAGAGCAGATCTCAAGTGATCCACAGTCTTGGTGTGGCATTCAAGGGATCATCAGAAAAGAAGCAGACTGTGCATGCTTGTACATTTCGGTTGGTGGAGATGAGGTACGGTTTTGGATAATGAAAGCAACGGGAGCTATTCTTTTTTCAGAAAAGAAAGTGAACCTGGACCCAAACAAGGTGACCGGAATAGTCCCTAAGTTAGATGAGTTTTTTAAAGAGCTGATGTCACTTCGCCGCAACAACCGATCAGGGCTGCATTACTGTGATACCGAAGATTTCAAAACAAGTCTTCACTTGTGTTACAACATAATCATTGCTCCCGTGGCCAGTTTACTGAAGCAGCCCGAGATCATAATTGTCCCTGATTCCTGTGTGTACCAAGTGCCATTTGCAGCCTTGGCTGACGAAGGAGGCAAGTATTTATCAGAGACATGCAGGATTCGGTTGGTTCCCTCTCTCACGACTCTGAAGCTTGTTCAAGACAGTCCTCCAGACTATCACAGTCAGACCGGGGCACTGGTAGTGGGTGACCCTGTGGTTGGAAAGGTGATTTACAAGGGAAGGTGCAGAAATATGACACCATTGCCGTGTGCAAGAAAGGAAGCAGAGATGATTGGAACACTTCTTGGCGTAAGGCCTTTGATAGGAGAGTCCGCTACAAAGCATTCTGTACTCCAAGCGATAAATTCAGTGAGCCTGATACACATTGCTGCGCATGGAGATCCCGAAAGAGGGGAGATTTCTCTTTCTCCTAAGCACCCTACCCTACTCCCACCTTTTCCTCGAGAAGAAGAGTATCTTTTGACGATGGCAGATATTTCAAAAACTCGGTTGCGAGCTAAACTAGTGGTGCTTAGTTGTTGTCACAGTGCTCGTGGACAGATTAGAACTGAAGGAGTTATTGGAATTGCCCGAGCGTTCTTGGGATCCGGAGCTCGTTCAGTGTTAGCGGCACGATGGAAGCTGGATGACATAGCCACAGAGCAGTTCATGACTTGTTTCTACAAACATTTGTTCCGCGGTGAAAGTGCCAGTGAGTCTCTCCACAAGGCCAGGAAGTGGATGAGAAATAACGGCTTTGAAAAAGTTTCTCAATGGGCGCCATTTATGATCATGGGCGACAACGTGACATTTGATTTTGGAAATTGGCCGGTGCCTAGCGCACCTTAAGAGCCATGACTTTGATAAAACCTCTGTAGCAGAATGAACTAGATTTAGTAAAGCTCACAACTATTTAATAACAAGCCTGTAAAAAGAGGACGCCATCTGCGAAGGACAATTCGGATCGATACACAGAGGAAAGCATTTCTGTAAAATGCTTATCAGACATCCAAGTTTATTAATTTGAAACAAGACAGCGTGTAGCGTATCTCTTTATAAGAGTTCCGATGAGTTAGCTTAGTTAAATTTTTTTTTCTGGTGGTCACCCAACTTTGTGAACGGTGTATATATTTTTCAGTAACCAGCTGCCGCTTGCTGAGAAGAGAGCTAATCTGACTAAGTTTGTGAACGAGGTTATTCGTCAGTAGTTTTGAGAAACTGTAGTGCGTCGTCGGCAGGAAAGTGGGTCAAAATGAAACACTTCGGTGGTTATCTAAAGCTGTGTACGCTGCAGCGAATATTTGAAAGCTGAGTCATTTGGAACATGAAACGGATCAGTATGAAGAGGTTCCCTTGACTGACGATTGTGTTACGTGTTACGTCTGTTTTTCGATTAAATAAAGGGATTAAGTTTCTAAAGAAAATGTGGTGCTACCTCGGTGGGAGAGTATGACAACTGAAGGTAATGCATCAACTGAGCTGATAACATGAATTGGCCACTGTGAAGAGTTTCAAAGCTGACGTTTCGAGCGTTAGCCCTTCGTTAGAGAGAATGACGAATGCTCGCAACTTCTCTATGAAAAACAACGTCACGGAAAATAAAGGTTCATTTGAGTTTCCTTTCAAAGGCATTGGTGAAACACTCGGGTACTTGGCACCATATCAGCTATCAATTGAATGGTTTAAGTCACAAGTCAGAGTTAAATTTTAAAGGACCCCAAGTCAAGCATGATAAAGAGAGCCTCATGAAAATATTGCTAAGTAGCTTTCATTTGAAAGGTCACTCTTGGAATGGTAGCTTGCAGAGCAGGCGTAATTTTGGCAAGCGAGTGCTCAGTGCTCTTTGAGTTTTACAACAGATGACTGGGACGAGAGGGGTGAATAGGGAAACGGATCGGCGGATTTGGAGATTACCTTTCTACGCATTTTGGATTCAGAGCGCAATGTTAACGGTTTGCGGTTTTAATCAATGTTTTGTGAACTAATTTTGGATTGTGCTTGTGATAAAAAGTTCGGAACTTGGATCTCTGCCATCGTTAGAAATGTTTCATTTTGTTCTTGTGTATGTGCGCCAGCGCAGTTTTTTTTTGTCACGGACAAGACTCGTCCAATGTCACGCTATAAGGAAACAGTAATGGCGCTGTATGGTCAGGAAGCTGTGGCATGAAGCCAGTGTACTGCCGCCACCTACCCTCCAAAAGAAAATCAGGAAGTGGCCCCTTCCCAATTTTCTTTTGGAGGGTAGAGGGCGACTGTACATAGGATAGTGACATATTACCAGCGGAACATTTTGTCTTCGCGCTTTTATCAGCTTGGATTATATAACAATTACATTACTGGGTCGTGCGTGGTACTATTTTAAGCTTTTTTACTTTTCAAACAAACCAGCGAACAGCACTCTGCGAACGGTTATTGTAAGACTTCTTTTACCCTCCGAAGCGTTTCGTCTAACTGTCGTAAACTTCTTCAGAGAGTTTTACTGGTGAACATTAAAGGCCCGTATTTATCAGCCATAGTTGGCAGTTATTACGTGAAGAACGTTTTAAGCTGAAGGTGAGAAAAAGACTTGGGAGCCACGGTTTTTAATCTTTTTGTCACCTTTTTTTTTTTTTTTTTTTTTTTAAATTTTTATTTTTAAATTACAAATACAATGCTTACAATACAATATGAAACACCACTTACACTAATTACAATGCTTATTTACATTACTCTACTTACAGTCACTAATAATTACACTACTTACAGTCACTAATAATTACACTACTTACAGTATCCAGCTCTATTAACAACACAATCTACTAATTATGCCATTACATACAAAAAGTACTATTTTCTTTTAACATTGCACAGTGACACATACCGGCGATGGCGACGCCCAGTTAATTCTCTAACAAAAATAAACTACAATAAACTAATAAACAAGGAAGAATATGAGATCTAAGTTTATGCATTGGTCTTCCATTCTTTTCCTTAAAAAAAGGGCAAACACAAAATTATATGAGAAATTCCCATCTAATTTGAAAATCGCGAAGCTTTCTGTTTCTTATAGCAATTATTTTTTCAACTTGTTTTTTAACTTCAACCTTGTGCAAAAACAATCTAAATATTGGAGAGGTGTTATTTTTTCTACATTCCCAAATAGTCAATTTCCCTAAAATTATCAAATAATTTAACAGATCATTCCTCTGAAGTAAGCCAACCATAATATCTTTTAAAGACAAAATTAAATATTCGCCACTAAGATCAAACCACCAGACTGTAAATACGTTCCAAAAAGCTTGCACAAAGGAGCAGTTAAAGAAGAGGTGGTACAGATCTTCCGTATAGGTTCCACAAAAAGAACACTTGTCCGAATCACTTAACCCTATTTTGAACAATTTATCGTTTGTAAACAAAATGAAATTCAGTACTCTGTATTGAAACGACCAAACATACGTTTCGCTCGCAACAAGATAAGGAATAGAGAAAACTTCCTGCGCATTTGAAAGCTCAAAATCCGCTGTCAACTTTTTAAAGCCATTCGGGATTCTCGCTTTACTTGTTATCATCGTAGAATAAAACTGTTTACACTTTGCAGTATATGCATTAAAAGATTTAGACTTATAATCAAAATTCATAGGATCGAGATTACCCGCTGTGGGGATGGGGCAGGAGCTTTTTGATTTCATATTAATAATAGAAGATCTCAAGGCTGTCCAAGTCAGGAAATTAGTGTTAAGTCCTTTTTGCTTAAAAAATTCATAAGAACGCACATTGTCAACATCGAACTGTAAATCATTCAAATAAGTTATGCCCTTGTCAAAGTATGTTTTATAAAAAACAGGTTTATTATTAATTCGTATATCCTTATTATTCCAAATTACATTTTGAGAATAATTCACATCAGAAAAGGAGCATCTAAAATCCGCCCACCATCTTAGAAGCTGTAAGTAAAACTTACTAAGACTTAAGTCAAGATCATTTACATCATAGTTACATCTAAAAAGAAAACATCCTCCGTATTTTTTTAAGTTGTATTTGAGATAAGAAATCCAGGGCCCTTCCTTCTCATCTATGAGACGCGGAATCCAGGACAATCTTAATGCTTTAATATGTAGCTCAAGGTCTGTGAGATTCAGTCCACCATTCTCTAAAGTATTTATCACAGAAAGCCTTGTGACTTTATCAGGGCCTTTCCACAAAAATTTGTAGATCATTTTCTCCATCTGTTTAATAATTTCGGGTGGGGTTTCTATTATTGAGGAAACATATAATAATTTTGGGATTAGGAAAGATTTAATTATTGTTACTTTGCCAAATAGGGAGAGACCTCTGAGTTTCCATAAATTAATCATTTTTTGAACTTCATTTAATCTATCCTGGAAATTTTGTTTTATAACTTGTTCTTGATCACAGGAGAAGTGAATACCTAGGGTCTTAACACCTGTACACCACTCAAGGTCCAGAGGTGTTTCTAAAGAATTTTTGTTTTTTCCAACCCACATAGCTTTGGTTTTAGAAAGGTTCATTTTTAAGCCAGAACATTTTTCGAAGTCATTAAGGATTTGTATTACTTTTTCGACTGATGAAATATTTGCTAGAGTAGCTGTCATGTCGTCGGCGTACAACAGAGACCTAGTTTCATCTTCCCCGATTTTTATGCCTTCAATATTCTCATTTGTTCTTATAGATATCGCCATAATTTCAATGGCAATTAAAAATAAATAAGGCGACAGAGGGTCTCCCTGCCTAACACCCCTTTCTAGTTGAAAAGGAGAAGAGAAAAAACCATTATTAAGAACACAACCTGAGAGGTTATTGTAAAACGTTTGAATCCACTTCATGAAGGAGGGTCCGAAATTAAAACACTCTAATGCTTTATAAAGAAATTCATGTTCTATGGAGTCAAAAGCTTTTTCAAAATCAATAAACAGTAAAACACCTGGTAACTGTAGTGATTCAGTATGAGCGATAATGTCTAAGATTGAACGAGCTGTTTCCCCAATAAACCTACCCTTCATAAAACCGGATTGATTTGCATGGATTACAGAGGGAAGAACATTTTTTATTCTATTTGCGATGACCTTAGTTGCGATTTTTGAGTCGACATTAATCAACGAGATTGGTCTCCAATTTTCCAAAAACATCCTGTCCCTTCCTTTTTTGTCGATCAAGGTGATGATCGCCTGCTTTTGAGAATTTGACATTTGCCCTAGCTCAAAACAGTGATTAAAAACTTCAGTCATTAATTCACCAACAGAATTCCAGAAAATTTTATAAAATTCAAAAGGAATTCCATCATTTCCAGGCGTCTTCCCCGTGTCAAAGGTATCAAGTGCTTTAACACATTCCTCTATGGTTATTTGACCCTCGCAGCTTAATCTTTCCTCTTGCGATAGTCGTGGAATATTCGAATTTCCAAGAAAGTGATGTAATGAGTCAGATTGGTCTACCTTCAATTTGCTACTATATAAGTTCTTGTAATACTCCGTAGCGGAATCCAATATTTTTTGATAGTTTTTAGTAATGACTCCACTTAAACAGAGCTTTCTTATGTGTTTCCTGGTGTAATTTCTCTTTTCTAAACTCAAAAAATATTTAGTACTCTTTTCTCCGTATTCATGCCACCTCGCCCTGGCACGCACAATTAATCCATTAGCCTTTTCCTCATAAAAATTTTCCAAGTCCGCTTTGCATTCATCAAGAATTTTTTCGACCTCCTCACAGGGGGCCTGCTGAAACTGTGCTTGAGCAATTTGCAATTTTCTTTGCAGCATTTCTTCTCTCTCCCTTTTGGTCTTAGCTACTTCTTTTGAGTAATTTATGCAAAAGAGTCTGACTTTATATTTAATCCAATCCCAAGCAACTCTCACATCTGAAAATTCCTCCCCCTCTTTTTTCCATTGGTCTAGCTTTTCTTTCATCTTTTGAACAAAATTTTCATCAGTGAATAAGGAAGTATTCATTTTCCAAAACCCCGGACCTCGCTGACATTCTTCGATTTCCTGTAGATGTAAGAAAATTGCTGAGTGATCAGACCTTATTGCTGCAATGACGTTGACATCTTTAATCAAGTCCTGAAGTGAATTTGAGATGAGCCAATAATCTAATCTACAAAAAATAAATGGAGATTTTTGGGACCATGTAAAGCTTTTTGCTTGGGGATTTTTTACACGCCATACATCATGCAAATTAAATGTTGTTTGTATTTCTTCAATGCGTTCAACAACTTTCTTCCTTAATACCAGTATCCCACCTTTTTTGTCCAGTAGCTGATTAATGGGACAATTGAAGTCACCACCTATTATTATTTTATCTTCATAAGCGAGACCTTCTTTCCTTAGAACGTCAATTAAATTAAATTTTTGTCACCTTGCCTTAAAACTTTTCTACAACTTCTCTAGTTCCTGTTCGTAAATCCGGCCAGGCCTTTATAGTGTTTGACCCACGCAATGGCCGCTAACCATGGCTTATAAATACCGGCGTGTAGTTTTTAAACGTAAAAATCCTTGAAGAAGTCCACGACAACTAGACGAAACACGTTGGAGAATAAAACAAGGTTTACAACGACTGTACTACAACTCTTTGACAGCAGAATAAACAGTCCCACATGAAAGGGCTTCTCCGTAGCTTTCATTTGAATGGTCAAAAAGCAAGGTGACAGACAAACACAGTGACAGACAAACACAGTGACAGACAAACACAGTGACAGACAAACACAGTGACAGACAAACACAGTGACAGACAAACACAGTGACAGACAAACACAGTGACAGACAAACACAGCGAGTGACAGCAGAACTTTAAAAAGTAAAAGTAGAGTTGTGTGAAATAATTTACAAACAAGACGAGGAGTCGGATTCGTTCCTATCTCTAGTTATCTTCAATGTTAGCTCTTTCCTTCAAGGAAAAACGCACAGCACCGACATCAAAAACAAACGCAATACATTCGCAAGAGCACATAGATAGCAACCGGCGGAAAACTGTCCGAACAAACGAATGAAGTATTTTACATGGATGCATTTGAGAAGATAAATTATTTCACATCCTAATAAATGACATAACAGAAACGACAGAACTTTGTACTTACAATTATTCTCCGAGATTTGAAATGTTAATAACGCCTAAATACAAGCTAAGACTATTGGGGATTTTGCGACTGACCTCTCCACTGGATTGCCGTACCTTACTGAGGTCTTAAGTTTGTTTGAGGATTCACGTTAAAGTTCCCAGCGTTTTTATCTACCAATCCTTGAGGATTTCTTCCCTGTTGCTAGAATAAGTTCTGCAATTGATTCCATTTTTTCTTTTTCTTTTTGCTGCGGCCGGGTTTATGTTGGAAAGAGCCCATCCCATGCTCCACACCGATTCTTATGCGCTGTTGATAACCGAATGTCTGCATCATGTTCTGTGATTTCGAATCTTGTTTCTGAGTAACTTCAACAGAATCCGACACCCGTGAACTTGAATGAGTTCCTTCTCCTTTATCAGGAGTTGAATCCGCTTGGGTATCCACGTCTTCTCCGAATTCCAAAGCACTGAAGTCACCAGTTTTTGACAGAGGGGTAGCACTCGAAGAGTCTAGCGGCATCTCAGTGTCTTCACTACAGGTAGAGAATCCCTGAGAAACGGGCGGAGTTCTGGATTCAGATGGATAGAGGGGCTTGGGGGAGTCCTGTAAACTCTTCATGATGGCATCTAATTTTCCTGGAGAACCGATGTTCTCAATAGGAGTCCTACAGAAATACAATCATAGATCAGATCAGAGATTCAAAGACCATTAATAGAGTAACTTTTAATTGAGTTTCCAAAGTAATCTGGGTTTGTACTGGTTTTACTCTACTCTGCTCCAGGATTGGTCCGAAAAAACTCGCGTCACTCTCTCGACCAATCAGATGCAAAACTAAAATCAATCACGACTTGGTCGCCCGCATTTTCCTGCCTTTTGGGCGGTTTGCTTGTTTTTACTCCGAGTTCTCATTGGCTCTTCAGGGTATTTTCCATTCTTCTTTCCATAATAAGTACTTTGGTTTTGTTTTAAGGCACTCAATCGAAAAACGCTCTATCGATGGTAACCCTTAATTTCCAAGCCCAGACGGTATAAAAATTCATCTTCTGAACGTAGAAATTCTTCAAACCTGTTCTTTTTTTCAATCACTTATTCAATTTGTTGTCTCACCTTGCATGATCACCGTCACCAATTCCTGAAAAACAACATCAAATTAATCACTTTTTAACAATCAATTTTTCCAAATTGTAATGATCCTCATGGGAAGTTAAGTTCTTTCTTTCTCCCGCCCCCGTGAAACAACAAATAAAATCTGAAAAAAACTTTGTCGCACACATGTTTTACACAAAATTCACCCTCTGATGAAAATGCGTAACTATATCAGGATTCCATGGTCAAAAAACTGATCAATCAAGCAATAAACACGATCATGTAAAATAGAATTTACCTACCTGCTGGGCTAGCTGCGACTTACAACTCGGCAACACGGTCTTGCTTGGCCTGAACAAAGATAATCAGACGATCATGCAATTGAATGTCAAACAAACAACAACAACATTTAAGACCATCTACCAAATTGCAAAAGTTAAAAGCAGCAAAATGGAATGCGATACCAACACTCCGGCTAACTAAGAATAGACTCTCTTTTTTTTCAACAAGAGAGTTTCACCCTCTCCTTTTGCATCAACGATCGGCTTTAAAAAAAAAAAGCTAAAACGAAGACAAAATACAAAATAAATAAATAAAAACGGAGAGGAAAAATGCCCACTGTTTCGAGTGTCACTTTAATAATACTTACTGGAGTTGCAGTTTTCTTCGGTATTCGGTAAACTTCCTACAAACAAAAAGAAGGCAAAAGATGCCCCAGTTTTAGCGCGTTAGACTCTGGCTCAAGGGGTCTGAAGTAAAGCTCTAGTTGTTGAGTCGAGTTCGCACGAGTTACAAACAACCACACCAGCTAGTAACTCACGGTGTTTTAAAAACGTATAACCTTTCTGGTAAAACTCAAAACAGAATAGAAAACTCAAAACAGAATAGAAAATCAACAGGATACCTGTACTTGAATAAGCTTTGTGTTTGAAAATTCTCTCGGTTTCCTTTTCCCTCTTTTCCGGTTTCCTTGTACAAATTTCTATGAACGTTCCAATTTTTTCTCGCTTATTTTGCGAGATTTATTATTGTTTTCGTGTTTTCCATTGACTTTTGCGCGGGAAATTGGCGTACAGCCGACAATAATTGATCTCTTGCGCATGCCCGACGTTTGACCGCCATGTTGTTGTGTTCCAAGCCGAGACACCTTTTTTACTCCCACAATGCCTCTCTCCCCCCAGGGGTACTGGCAAGCTAGTGGGAAAGATTTGAACTAATGCGAATAGATAAGTTGTGATAGATCAGTGAACGTACCCCTAGTTGCTTGACGCACAAGAACGCAGGCATAACCACAAGCAGATGTGGTCTCTTAGCCTGTAGGACTGTAACACCCCACAACAAAAAATGTATACATCGGCAAAACAGTTCACATTGTATAAAACTATATATGAGATAAATATATAATCATTGGCAAAAAACCCTAACTCCATAAATACTCTTCAGGAATACCATTCCACAGTTTTGCCCTTGTGACTTCCCCCTTCAGTCTCTCTTCAAAATTTCTGACAAACCAAACATCATTGTACATGTACACTGTGCATGTTGATAGTTGAAACACTAACAAATCCTTGACGTGCATACAATTCTTGCTACACTGGTGTAGCAAATTTGCTTTCTTGTTGAGCATTTTCTGGAATGATCATTCCTGTAATTCTTCTGAGCTACTATATAACTCTACAATGAGAAAGTACACATTGATCTTACCTCTAACTGAAGTTTCATTTTCTTTCCTCCACTGTCCACCATCCAGCTCCAAATTAGAGAAAGCCCCTAATACCTGAGGAACCCTTTTAAACATGACTGGTCTGTGGTGTGCTATAAAAACAAAACAAAAAACAAAACAAAAAACAATCAAACAAACTTGTAGACAATTAAGAGGCGATCTCTGTAAGAGCGGTCCAGGGCATTTCGCATCGGAAAAAAGTTTTCCCTCAAACTTTGCCCAATAAACTATCTTTGGTAACAAGTAAATAAAACCACATTAGTTTCTGGAAATACCTCAACATAAAATTTTTAGAGCTCTCAAAAGTCAAAGCTGCAAAAGGCTTTTTTTGACCTCTTGCGACATCGAAAATTTCAAAAGTTGAATAGCCCGGTCTTTGTATCACACCGCATGCAGCAAAAAATATTTTGTATTCTTAAAGTGTATGATATATAAGGTGTATAAAATGCATTTCAATTTTGATATTCGTTTATTCAGAGGCTCGTCATAATTTATTTAAAAACACTCGTTGGACAGCTTTCTGAAATTGGTTAAAAGTACTCTTTCTTTCTTGGTTAATATTGTTCAAGTCCAGACCAGTCCATTAAAAACTCCGCTTTATTTCTGCTAATAAGATGTTTGGCTGCAGAAAAAAATAAAAACATCTTGCACTTATTGATTTTCTTCGCCGAGGTGACTTCGAACTTCTAGCGATATTGCTGGCGTGACAGCCGATTATGCAAATTAGTTCATTGAGCAAATTCCGACCGTTTTACATGGGTAACTCAATAAATCTTAGATTTTAACCATTTTAAGTAGACAATATAGTAGAAAATATAGTGGAGGGAGGTTTAATACCACACCTATTAATACCTTAAACATTTTAAAAGGCCAAAATTTGACATATTTTATTATCTCGTGACGAAAGACGTCAACAACAACGTATCGAATATCATAATTTTGATTAGCGCTCGGAAACCCCTTTTTAAAAATTGGGCTTCTGTTATTTCATATTTGAGTTCTGACAGCTTACGCTATTCAAACCTGTATGAACATTTCAAAACCAAACTACAGAATTGTATTTAGTGTAACCGGCGATAACAGCACACACTGAAATACACCGTGACCACTGTCACATAGTTCAATTGTGTAATTATCCTGAATTGCTTCTCTCTTCGTATTAAAGCAGCGATAACATCGCCTTTTGGATCAGAATTCTGGTCGGCAGGAATAGGAAAAAATTTTGTCTGCACACCTGTCTTTATGAAAGTTTCTATTCAGAACTCTAGGGAGTACTTGTGGAAAAGGACCCCGCGATTTTTGAGGAAATAAATTATTACGTTACGTGTCACCTAATTTTTCCAACAATTAGCTATATCTATATTGTAAAGCGCGTAATTTTATTAGCTGTAATTCTTATGTCTCTTTCGGTACTGGTTTGCTTGGGATTAATAACGCTAAATTCTTGAAGCGGTATTCGCCACAAGAAGTTCTGTTTTCAGTCGCGTTCCTCAGAAACTTCGTTCGGAGACTCACGAGGAGTTTCCGGTTTGTTGAACTTGCCACAGAGTACTGACTCAATAAAGAGTCATCTCTGCTTAATTCATTTGTCAAAAGAGAGTTTCACAGAAGGAGAGCTTATCTTTGCAAGGGCTGGCCTGTTCGATATAGAAGACTCAGTTATGGCAAAAAGTGGGTCTGCGCAAAGCATAGGCACACTTATGGGAAGTTCTGGCCCCAAAGTTCAGCGTGCCAGTTTCCGACACACCCTGGTAGCGATTCCAAAGGGGTAAAGAGCCAGTATTCTGTCAATTTGCAAATTTCAAAGGCCATTTCTAAGATGTATGGCGTTCTATAGAGGTTTAGACGATACTGCAGCTGAGGGAGCGGATGGTATCGAGGATTTTCTCCAAATTATAGACGAATTGGAAAGCGTGGTAGCAGAAAAGGACTAGTGTAAAGAAGTTCGGAAGAGGCTTCAGGAGAGTAAGTTGTATCTGAAGACTACATACCTTAATCACTGCGAAGAGGACGATAGCAAATGTGCCGATCACTGTAGGGTCTTTGTACTGAGCCATGATGGTAACACTGACGTTCAGAAAGTATGCAGTCACAGTCACAACGTGAAGTGTGAGGATTGTGAGAAGCTGAAGAGTGTTCTTGAAGAAGTAAATGGCGTTATTTCTGAGTACACAATGCAGTTGGGTAGATTTCAAGCGGAAGACTATTTGTGTGAAGCAAAAAATGCTGCCGCTAAGATCTTTGAATGGAGAGGGCATATCCTGAGAGCAGAAACCAGGATCAGTGCCAGCGGAAAATTGTCGATACTTTGGAGGGAGATGAAGCATTTATAATAGTTGACTGGACAATGAAGTTCATAGTGATGAAGTTCCGGGAAAAGCAAGCAGAATGGTTTCCCAAGAGGCAAATCAATTGGCATGTGAGTAGCGTTGTTGTAAGACAGGAGGAAAGCCTGGAAGTAACCTGATACGTACACCTTCTTAACAGCTGTAAAAAAGATTGGTTTTCAGTGCTGTCAGTCCTAGAAAATCTCTTTGTTACCATAAAGTTACGAAACTCAGGAATAAAAAAGGTCTTTCTAAGATCGGATGAAGCAGGTTGCTATCACAACATCAAGATTGCCACTTTCAGCAACTTACACATGAGGGCCTGCGCGTTTGGAGAGCGTTTAATGTTGGGCCTGGAAAGTTTATTCGGTAAAATTAAAATTGCAATTTTTCCACAGAAAAAATGACGGATCTGGTGGAGGAGATTCCATTTTTCCCCACCACTGCTCGACGAACTGCATCAGCAGGAGAAAGCAATGATGGCAACGACGGTAGTTCCTATCAATGCCCTGAACCTGGTTGCGATGAAGATTTTAAGACCCAGGCCGACCTTGACTTCCATATGAACTAGCTAGTTCATCATCCTGTGCCTGCGAGCATGACTTAAAGTCTTTATGACAAAGTGAAGAGGTAGTGAGTTCATCACTTTCAGTCATTGTCCTTAGAAGGTGAAAGTTCGACTGAACTGGTTGCAGTGGCCACAGAACCCTTGACAAGTACATCAAAGCTTCCCATGCGATGGGCTCTTCATAAGAGAGGTGCAAGTGAACGGCTTTCGCAAAACGTCAGGCAGTACTTGAAACAGAAATTTAATATCGGATGAGACACTGGCAGAAACCAAACCCAGAGAAGTAGCAAAGGATATGCGAACTGCTTGCACAATAGATGGAGAGAGAATGTTCGATAGAACAGAGTGGTTATCCAACATACAGATTCGGGGTTTCTTCTCGAGATTGTGCCTTAAACAGCGATCTAAAATACAACAAGAATCGGATGATACCACTGACGCAGACGACCACTTGATAGAAGCATCTGCGTCTGATGTAGACGAAGGGTGTTTGAGAGAGGCGAGGAACACAGTAATGGATGAGATAGATTGAAACATCCAATCATGTTTGATATCTATGATGTGTGCTCGTTGGCAAGAGAAGCAAGGTTGTCTAGTCCCAAAGTCAAGATGCTAAGAGACATATGC
Source organism: Pocillopora damicornis (assembly GCF_964200805.1). NCBI lineage: Eukaryota > Metazoa > Cnidaria > Anthozoa > Scleractinia > Pocilloporidae > Pocillopora > Pocillopora damicornis. Next base: position 3,885,649 of record NC_142683.1, read on the forward strand.
GAACATTTTGAGCTCGCATTCAAAATGCAAGATACAAATGTAGGAACCTCTTGCAAAAATGGAGGAAATGATTTCGGAGTGCAGTTGTCATGCAATATAGTTATGACGTCCACCCGTTATGCGAATGCGATATCTTTTTTACAAGAACTCTTCAAACTTATGAACAGAGACTGTTATGCAGACAGATGTGACGATCAGATATAATTTTTTCCCTTTCAGCGAGAAATCTGAGAAATCGCTGCTTTATTTAGACGTGAGAAGTATTCAGGACAATTACACGATAGAATTGCCTGACAGAGTCACTGGTCATGGTGTATTTCAGTGTGTGCTGTTATCGCCGGTTACACTAAATAGAATCCTGTAGTTTAATTTTGAAATGTTCATACAGGTTTGAATAGCGTAAGCCATCAGAACTCAAATATGAAATAACAGAAACCAAATTTTTAAAAAAGGGTTTGCGAGCGCTAATCAAATTATAATATTCGATACGTTGTTGTTGACGTCTTTCGTCACGAGATAATAAAATTTGTCAAATTTTGGCCTTTTAAAATGCTTAAAGTATTAATCGGTGTGGTTTTAAAGCTCTGTCCTACTATGTTTTCTACTTAAAATGGTTAAAATCTAAGATTTATTGAGCTACTCACATAAAACGGTCGGAGTTTGCTCAATGAACTAATTTGCATAATCGGCTGTCACGCTAACACTATCGCTAAAAGTTCGAAGTCACCTCGGCGAAGAAAATCAATAAGTGCAAGATGTTTTTATTTTTTTCTGCAGCCAAACATCTTATTAGCAGAAATCAAGAGGAGATTTTAATGGTCTGGTCTGGACTTGAGCAATATCAATCGAGAAAGAAAGAGTACTTTTAACCAATTTCAGAAAGCTGTCCAACGAGTGTTTTTAAATAAATTATGACGAGCCTCTGAATAAACGAATATCAAAATTGAAATGCATTTTTTACACCTTATATATCACACACTTTAAGAATACAAAATATTTTTTGTTGCCTGCGGTGTGATACGAGGACAGGGCTATTCAACTTTTGAAATTTTCGATGTCGCAAGAGGTCAAAAAAAGCCTTTTGCAGCTTTGACTTTTGAGAGCTCTAAAAATTTTATGTTGAGGTATTTCCAGAAACTAATGTGGTTTTACTTACTTGTTACCAAAAATAGTTTATTGGGCAAAGTTTGAGGGAAAACTTTTTTCCGATGCGAAATGCCCTGGACCGCTCTTACAGAGATCGCCTCTTAAAGAGCACAAATTTTAAGCAATTGAAAAACCACATTTATATGCTACAGAATGTTATGACTGTAACTCTTCATCTGTAGACAGCTGTTTTCAAGAAAGGTTGTTGGAAAAAGGACAAAATTACACAAACAAACTTGTTGGTCATCTGGGGTTTGGTGATCAATGAATTTTAATAAGTCAAATAAATAAATATATTCGTCAAACCCACCATGCCTCTTCCTTACAGGGATGCTTTCTCAGATTTGCTACTGTAAAATCCTGAGGTCTAGTGACAGTGACCTGGAAACTACCCGCAATACTTTTTGTGGTTATCTTGTACTCTTAAATGCTATTTTCCAACAACTTTGCCTGTTTATACAAACTTTTATTTAATCCATACATGGATATTTTAAGCAAGTCCATATACAAAGAATAAAAATCCACACATGCTACTCTATGCCAAGTTTTTCATTTGAACAAAAGCTCTTGTTTTCAGCAAGATTTAATTCTGCCAACCTTCTTTGAGAGGGATTCTACAAGAGACACATGGAACTGGTTAACAAATACCTGTAGGATTTTCAGAAGCATTATCCTCTGTTCCATAGTCTCTGCCCACACCATCAATCTGGACAGCCTCAATGCCTGGTTACTGTGTACCAACCCTCTGTGATCACCTGGAAGTTTCTCAACCTCATCTTCCAACTTAAAACAAAATTAGAGAATAATGTCTTTTGGTGAAAAAATTGATTGTAACAACAGCTTTGTGAAACAAAAAAAAGTGCCACAAAGTTCAGTTGCAAATTCATATCATAGACATCAACTTGCAATATGTACTTATAGTTGCCAAGCCTTTGATTTGGAATGAGGCTGAAGGTGACCTTGCTGTGATAGAGACCAGTATCTAGTTAGCATGATAACAAATTAATTTACATTTGAAAAGCAGCAAGGTTTGTATCATAACAAGGTCACCCTTAACCTGGTTCCTATTCAAAGGCTTGGCAACCAAGCACACAACTGTAAAATGGACTATTGGTTGAGATTATATCTCATGTCAATGTAAACCTTCAACTCTCATACATTGTAAATGACCAAGACAAAATTTCTCCTAACCATATCAATACAATATCAAGTAGACAAGTGATGAAAATAAAGAAAAATTTCAATTAGGTATTATTAGTTGATCAAATACAAAATACTCTAAACTAAAATAATAAGAATGGTATAACAGACAGTAAGAAGAATTACTACTGAGATATTGGGGGCCTGAAAGGATAAATGTATTATTTCCTACCCAGTTTTTAATAAATTTGTTTTATTTGAGTGTACACCATGTCACCGTCTTTTCATCCAGCGGATAGAAACAACAGAAAATATAAACATACTGTAATTTAATTGTTAGTGAGGAAAACTTCTTCAGTCTACTTTTCTCCGTATAATTCCTCTGGTACTGACAAGGAGAATTTGTTTAACAATCAAAGGTTGTTAAGTTGGTGATCAGTTGCCATATTCTCATTATCTTAAAGAATGACTCAGTATTATTATTGTGAGGATCGAGAAATTAAAAACTGGTCACTCCCGGGGTGAAAAACTATTGAATACCTATAAATTCCCTTGTCATGAAAACCTAGCAATCCCATCAGATTTCTGAAAGAATCGTCCAAACGCATCGATCTGAGGCTCGGCACCCTCACCTGCTTCCTCTAGCTCGCCCCAGGCTTGTCACCGCTCACTCGAAAAGGACCCGGAGGCTGAGAGAAGATCCTAACGAATTACTGCAAAACAATTAACATGAGACCAAACAAATTAATTTACTTCCTTGCTTCTTCTCCAGTTGTCCTTGGAGCGAGTTCATCCGTTTTCCTCACTTGGCGCATAAGCTTACAGGTTGTCCATTAATCCATATTTGACGGTGGAGATATTTCCATGTTCATGTTGGGTAGTTTCTCACAGTGTCCACGTCAAGTGAGTTGTCAGTGAAAAGGCGCTCGGTGCATACAATGGAATAACGCTCCACAAATAAAAGATTGTCCTGTGCTTGGTCTAATAGAAATCCTACGTAAATCGGCTGACGACGAGCGGACAAAATTAATAGGTATTTGATAATACTTAAAGGACCTTTTCCATTGGAGCTTATGTTTGTCCGTTCAGCAGGCCTGGGAAAGAGAGTGATTACGGAACCGACGGTCGAACAGAAATAGACAATCACATTTTACTGGCTGCCTGATGTGACTGACGTGTGACGTGTGTTGGAAAAAACTCAAAGGACGAAAAGAGATGGTTAAAATTATTTTCAAAGCAGGGCACTGAAGGCTACAGATTGTGGTAAGTACTGTCTATGAAAACAACTGATTCGCTTCCATTATTTTGCCTTGACATAGACTAAGGAAATCGTTTTGGCTTGGAGTATCAGGTTTAAAAACTGCCTCAAACCTCGTTCAGTTATGAATGATGTGATAAATGACTTGGCAGAGGAGAATTCTGATATCTGCGATAGAAATTGAAAGAAATTCATAAACGGCAAAGTCAGTTAATGGTTTTTAACCCCACCTAGACCTATCAAACATTGAGTAAATTCGACGAATTAACTGGTATTTTAACCGGCACTGGACATGATGATTACTTTCAAGCTACCTTCTCTGAAGATTAAACTCCGACATCCCCTGAGTTAGCCGAAGGGCTATCTACTAACGCTCCAGCCTCGCGCAGAATTCCAACCGTAATGTGAAAAATATGAATTCCGAATGTCCATCACAAAATCTTAAATGAAATTCATTTTGTTCCTTGCAATGAAGGAAAGATAAGGAGAGACGGATATTTGTTATCCTACTTTTGAAGCGCCATCTAATCTACGTAAATATATTTCGGTTTTGAACGTCTAACTTTTTTACCGATGATGGATGTGAGCATGCAAACATGAAACAATTCACTTTTGTTGCAGGTAACATCCGGTCTCAGTGTACATTGTTTTGCGAGAACCGTTGGCTTTTAACCCAAAATTACAAACAAGACTTGTTACAGTGCTGAATTGGAGCTTCTGTCTTGAAAAGGTAAGCTATTTGTACTCGAGTGATTAGCCGAATTATCAAAAGTTGAAAATTCTATTTCTCCTGATATTCTCGGGCCTTGTCATTTGTTGTGTTCTGTTAGCCATTTCAATTTTCCCAGTTTGTCTCTGATTTGCGTGATTCGCGTGACAGTGTAACGAACACCCCAGTAGAACAGACGGCAAAGGTGTGTTCCTCTTTGATGGGCAATGTAAAAAGTCCATCTACAAAACAAGAGGCTTGAGTCCAAACTCCGTAGAAAATATGTATTAAACTTGTTAAATGAACCACAACATTTCAATTGCTAAAATAAAAACTTCGAAACCTCATAGAATTCCAAACAGAGGCTTAGAAAAATTGCGCGAACGAAAGCTCAAAAGCAATTTACTAAACTCCGTGAAAACAAGTAATAAAAGTATGCGAAAAATGTCCACGTCAGTTTTCCAATGTCAAGGTTAGAGTTCTTTGACTTGATTTGCGAATTGTGAAATCACTTGCACCGCGTGTGAATACATAAATAATACAAGGCGGGGAGAGGAAGATAATAAATTGCAATTTGCAACCAAAGATATTTTCTACAAACAATCCGTGTGTAAGTTTTCACTAATTTCTCTTTTTTTTCAACTGAGAAGAAACAGGGTCAAGATGGACAGCATAGAGGAAGCTTTATCAGCTATCTTCATAGGTTTAGTGGTCGCCGAGTTCCTCTGCAAAACTGGTCGAGTGTTGCAAGCCATCGAGGTGTACAGGGAATGTTTGATTATATTACACAGTCAGGTGCTGGCTATCGATGGTTCATTGGCAAACACTATGTTCCGTGCTATCTACATGAAAATAATCCTTGCTTACGTTTATATAAAGGATTACACAAGTACAGAAAAATACCTTGGGAAACTCTTCCTATACCTAGACTGTAATGACACCTCTGAAAAAGGATGGCTACATTTATTCCTGGCAGCAATACTTCAGGTACAAAGTAAGTTCATGGAGGCCTGGAAATTTTACGAATCAGCAGTCAACATCATGAAAACGATAGGAAACACAAAAGGCCAGGCACAATGTTATAGCAGCCTCGGAACAACGTTGCAATCGCTTGGTCAATATGACAAGGCCCGAGAATATCAAGAGAAAGCACTCGCTATCAGAATAGAAATTGGTGACAGGGATGGAGAAGCAACAAGCTACGGAAACCTAGGAACTTTGTTCCACTCACTCAGTCAATATGACAAGGCCCGAGAATACCAGGAGAAAGCACTCGCTATCAGAATAGAAATTGGTGACAGGGATGGAGAAGCAACAAGCTACGGAAACCTAGGAACTTTGTTCCAATCACTCAGTCATTATGACAAAGCTCGAGAATATCAGGAGAAAGCACTCGCCATCAAAATCGAAATTGGCGACAGGGATGGAGAAGCAGCAAACTACGGAAACTTTGGAACTTTGTTCCGATCACTTGGTCATTATGACAAGGCCCGAGAATATCAGGAGAAAGCACTCGCTATCAGAATAGAAATTGGCGACAGGGAAGGAGTAGCAAAAAGCTATGGAAACCTAGGAACTTTGTTCCAATCACTTGGTCATTATGACAAGGCCCGAGAATATCAAGAGAAAGCACTTGCTATCAGAATAGAAATTGGCGACAGGGATAGAGAAGCAACAAGCCACGAAAACTTAGGAACTTTGTTCCAATCACTTGGTAATTTTGAAAAGGCCCGAGAATGTCAAGAGAAAGCACTCGCTATTAAAATAGAAATTGGCAACAGGGATGGAGAAGCAAAATGCTACGGAAACCTAGGAACTTTGTTCCTATGCCTTGGCCAGTATAGCGAAGCTGAAGAGTGTATGGAGAAAGCACTGCGTATCCAAAAGAAAATTGGTGATAAAAGAGGAGAGGCAACTAATTATGGAAGCCTCACATGTTTGTTTCTCTCGCTCGGCAAGTATGCAAAGGCTGACGATTATCTAAAGAAGGCAATAGCAGTTAGAGAGGGTATCGTAGATAGAAGCGGAGAAGCAACAGACTACGGACATCTTGGTAAAATTTCGTGTACGCGTGGTGAATATGACAAGGCTCAAGAATATTACGAGAAAGCCCTTACAATTCACATGGAAATCGGTGAGAGGGAAGGAGTAGTAGTCAACTATATCGATTTAGGATTGTGTTTTACATCGCTTGGTAAAAATGACATAGCCGAAGAGTACTTTAAGCAGGCTCTCCTATTAAGTAGGGATACTGGACAACACTTGCTCGAGTTTTACTCTCTTTGTCATCTATCGGTGTTGAAGGTGTCACAATGTCATCTTGAAGAGGCTTCTTCGTATCTTTTTCAAGGCATCCAAAAGTTCGACACTTTGAGAGGTTTTCTTAAAGAAAACGATCAGTTTCAAATATCTCTTTTAGAAACGCACGGCACCTTTCCCTACATGTTCTTCAGTTGGTTGCTTTCTTCCACTGGTAAGCCGCAAGACGCCCTTTATGTCGAAGAGCTGAGAAGGGCAAGAGGCCTGGCCAACCTGATGGCAGCTCGGTACTTTGTTCAAGAGCAGATCTCGAGCGATCCAAAATCTTGGTGTGGCATTGAAGGGATCATCACAAAAGAAGCAGACTGTGCATGCCTGTACATTTCGGTTGGTCAAAATGGTGTACGGTTTTGGATCATTAAAGCAACGGGAGCTATTCATTTTTCAGAAGAGGAAGTGAGCCTGGACAAAAACAAGGTGACCGGAATAGTCCCTGAGTTAGATGAGTATTTTAAACAAGCCTTCCGCACCCACGCCATTTTACCCGAACAGAATTGCGAAGATCGATCTTTAGATGACACCGAACTGATGTCACTTCACTACGACAACCGCTCAGTGCTGCGTGACTACGACACCGAAGATTTCAAAACAAGTCTTGACTTGTGTTACAAGATTATCATCGCTCCTGTGGCCAGTTTACTGAAGCAGCCCGAGATCATAATTGTCCCAGATTCCTGTGTGTACCAAGTGCCATTTGCTGCCTTGGCTGACGAAGGAGGCAAGTATTTATCAGAGACATGCAGGATTCGGCTAGTTCCCTCTCTCACGACTCTCAAGCTTGTTCAAGACAGTCCTCCAGATTATCACAGTGAGACCGGGGCACTGATAGTGGGTGACCCTGTGGTTGGAAAGGTGATTTACAAGGGAAGGCGCAGAAATATGACACCATTGCCATGTGCGAGAAAGGAAGCAGAGATGATTGGAGGACTTCTTGGCGTAACGCCTTTGATAGGAGATTCCGCAACAAAGCATTCTGTACTCCAAGCGATAAGTTCAGTGAGCCTGATACACATTGCTGCCCATGGTGATGCCGAAAGAGGGGAGATTGCTCTTTCTCCTGAGCACCCTACCCTACTCCCACCTTTCCCTCGAGAAGAAGATTATCTTTTGACGATGGAGGATATTTCAAAAACTCGATTGCGAGCTAAACTAGTGGTGCTTAGTTGTTGTCACAGTGCTCGTGGACAGATTAGAACCGAGGGAGTAATTGGACTTGCCCGAGCGTTCTTAGGATCCGGAGCTCGTTCAGTGTTGGCTGCACGATGGGCCCTGGTTGACACAGCCACAGAGCAGTTCATGACTTGTTTCTACAAACATTTGTTCCGCGGTGAAAGCGCCAGTGAGTCTCTCCACAAGGCCAGGAATTGGATGAGAAATAACGGCTTTGACAAAGTTTCTCAATGGGCGCCATTTATGATCATGGGCGACAACGTGACATTTGATTTTGGAAATTGGCCGGTGCCTAGCGCACCTTAAGAGCCATGACTTCGATAAAACCTCTGTAGCAGAATGAACCAGATTTAGTAAAGCTCAGAAATATTTAAGTGGCGATCTCTGTAAGAGCGATCCTGGGGCATTTCGCATCGGAAAAAAGTTTTCCCTCAAACTTTGCCCAATAAACTATCTTTGGTAACAAGTAAATAAAACCACATTAGTTTCTGGAAATACGTTAAAATAAAATTTTTTAGAGCTCTCAAAAGTCAAAGGAGCAAAAAGCCCTTTTTTGACCTCTTGCGACATCGAAAATTTCAAAAGTTGAATAGCCCGGTCCTCGTATCACACCGCATGCAGCAAAAAATATTTTGTATTATTAAATTGTGTGATATATAAGGTGTATAAAATACATTTCAATTTTGATATTCGTTTATTCAGAGGCTCGTCATAGTTTATTTAAAAACACTCGTTGGTCAGCTTTCTGAAATTGGTTAAAAGTACTCTTTCTTTCTTGGTTGATATTGCTCAAGTCCAGACCAGACCGTTAAAAATCCGCTTGATTTCTGCTAATAAGATGTTTGGCTGCAGAAAAATATAAAAACATCTTGCACTTATTGATTTTCTTCGCCGAGGTGACTTCGAACTTTTAGCGATATTGCTAGCGTGACAGCCGATTATGCAAATTAGTTCATTGAGCAAACTCCGACCGTTTTATATGAGTAGCTCGATAAATCTTAGATTTTAACCATCTCAAGTAGAAAATATAGTAGACAGAGCTTTAAGACCACACCGATTAATACTTTAAGCATTTTAAAAGGCCAAAATTTTGACAAAAGTTATTATCTCGTGACGAAAGACGTCAACAACAACGTATCGAATATCATAATTTGATTAACGCTCGCAAACTCTTTTTTAAAAATTTGGCTTCTGTTATTTCATATTTGAGTTCTGACAGCTTACGCTATTCAAACCTGTATGAACATTTAAAAACCAAACTACAGGATTCTATTTAGTGTAACCGGCGATAACAGCACACACTGAAATACACCGTGACCAGTGACTCTGTCACGTAATTCCATCGTGTAACTGTCCTGAATACTTCTCACATCTAAATAAAGCAGCGATTGCTCGGATTTCTAGCTGAAAGGGAAAAAATGATATTTGATCGTCAGACCTGTCTGCATAACAGTCTCTGTTCATAAGTTTAAAGAGTTCTTGTGAAAAAGGATATCGCATTCGCATAACGGGTGGACGTCATAACTAGATTGCATAACAACTGCACTCCGAAATCATTTCCTCCATTTTTGCAAGAGGTGCTGCATTTGCATCTTGCATTTAAAATGCGAGCTCAAAATGTTTGGACATGTCTCTTAGCATCTTGACTTTGAGACTAGGCAACCTTGCTTCTCTTGCCAACGAGCTCACATCATAGATATCAAACATGATTGGATGTTTCAATCCTATCTCACCATTACTGTGTTCCTCGCCTCTCTCAAACACCCTTCGTCTACATCAGACGCGGATGCTTCTATCACGTGGTCGTTTGCGTCGGTGGCATCATCTGATTCTTGTTGTAAGGTACAATCTCGAGAAGAAACTTTGAATCTGTATATTGAATAACCACTCTGTTCTATCGAACATTCTCTCTCCATCTATTGAACAAGCAGTTCGCATATCCTTTGCTACTTTCTCTGGGTTTGGTTTCTGCCAGTGTCCCATCCGATATTAAATTTCTGTGTCAAGTACTGCCTGACGTTTTGCGAAAGCCATTCACTTGCACCTCTCTTATGAAGAGCCCATCCCATGGGAAGCTTTGATGTACTTGTCAAGGGTTCTGTGGCCACTGCAACCAGTTCAGTCGAACTTTCACCATCTAATGACAATGACTGAAAGTGATGAACCCACTACCTCTTCACTTTGTCATAAAGACTTTAAGTCATGCTCGCAGGCACAGGACGTACATGATGAACTAGCTAGTCTATATGGAAGTCAAGGTCGGCCTGGGTCTTAAAATCTTCATCGCAACCAGGTTCAGGGCATTGATAGGAACTACCGTCGTTGAATTTTACCGAATAAACTTTCCAGGCCCAACATTAAACGCTCTCCAAACGCGCAGGCCCTCTTGTGTAAGTTGCTGAAAGTGGCAATCTTGCTATCCGAGCTCTCGTAGAGATGATAGCAACCTGCTTCATCCGATCTTAGAAAGGCCTTTATTATTCCTGAATTTTGCAACTTTATGGTGACAAAGAGATTTTCTAGGACTGACAGCACTGAAAACCAGTCTTGTTTACAGCTGTTCAGAAGGTGTACGTATCAGGTTACTTCCAGGCTTTCCTCCTGTCTTACAACAACGTTACTCACATGCCAATTGATTTCCCTCTTGGGAAACCATTCTGCTGGCTTTTCCCGGAACTTCATCGCTATGAACTTCATTGTCCAGTCAACTATTATAAATGCTTCATCTCCCTTCAAAGTATCGACAATTTTCCGCTCGTACTGATCCTGGTTTCTGCTCTCAAGATATGCCCTCTCCATTCAAAGATCTTAGCGGCAGCATTTTTTGCTTCATACAGATAGTCTTCCGCTTGAAACCTACCCAATTGCATTGTGTACTCAGAAATAGCGCCTTTTACTTCTTCAAGAACACTCTAAAGCTTCTCACAATCCTCACACTTCACGTCGTGACTGTGACTGCATACTTTCTGAACGTCAGTGTCACCAGCATGGCTCAGTGCAAAGACCCTACAGTGATCGGCACATTTGCTACCGTCCTCTTCGCAGCGATTACGGTATGTAGTCTTCAAATAAAACTTGCTCTCCTGAAGCCTCTTCCGAACTTCTTTGCACTGGTCCTTTTCTGCTCCCACGCTTTCCAATTCGTCTATAATTTAGAGAAAATCCTTGAAACCATCCGCTCCCTCAGCTGCAGTATTGTCTGAACCTCTATAGAACGCTATACATCTTAGAAATGGCCTTTGACATTTGCAAATTGAATTTAACTGAGTCTTCTACATCGAACAGGCCAGCCCTTGCAAAGATAAGTTCTCCTTCTGTGAAACTCCCTTTTGACAAATGGATTAAGCAGAGATGACTCTTTATTGAGTCAGTACTCTGAGGCAAGTTAAACGAAGTTTCTGAGGAACGCGACTGAAAACAGGACTTCTTGTGGCGAATACCGCTTCAAGAATTTAGTGTTATTAATCCCAAGCAAACCAGTACCGGAAGAGACATATGAATTACAGCTAATAAAATCACGCGCTTTACAAAATAGATATAGCTAATTGTTGGAAAAATGAGGTGGCACGTAACGTAATAATTTATTTCCTCAAAAATCGCGGGGTCCTTTTCCCCAAGAACTCCCTAGAGTTCTAAATAGAAACTTTCATAAAGACAGGTGTGCCGACAAAATTTCTCTTATTCCTGCCTACCAGAATTCTGATCCAAAAGGCGATGTTATCGTTGCTTTATTACGAAGGGAGAAGCAATTCAGGATAATTAGACAACTGAATTATGTGACAGTGGTCACGGTGCATTTCAGTGTGTGCTGTTATCGCCGGTTACACTAAATAGAATCCTGTAGTTTGGTTTTTAAATGTTCATACAGGTTTGAATAGTGTAAGCCGTCAGAACTCAGATATGAAAAAACAGAAGCCAAATTTTAAAAAAGGAGTTTGCGAGCGTTAATCAAATGATAATATTCGATACGTTGTTGTTGACGTCTTTCGTCACGAGATAATAACATTTGACAAAATTTTGGCCTTTTAAAATGTTTAAGATATTAATCGGTGTGGTCTTAAAGCTCTGTCTACTATATTTTCTATTATATTTTCTACTCAAAATGGTTAAAATCTAAGATTTATTGAGCTACTTAATATATAAAACGGTCGGAGTTTGCTCAATGAACTAATTTGCATAATCTGCTGTCACGCTAGCAATATCGCTAAAAGTTCGAAGTCACCTCGGCGAAGAAAATCAATAAGTGCAAGATGTTTTTATATTTTTCTGCAGCCAAACATCTTATTAGCAGAAATCAAGCGGATTTTTTAACGGTCTGGTCTGGACTTGAGCAATATCAACCAAGAAAGATAGAGTACTTTTAACCAATTTCAGAAAGCTGACCAACGAGTGTTTTTAAATAAACTATGACGAGCCTCTGAATAAACGAATATCAAAATTGAAATGTATTTTATACACCTTATACATCACACACTTTAATAATACAAAATATTTTTTGCTGCATGCGGTGTGGTACGAGGACCGGGCTATTCAACTTATGAAATTTTCGATGTCGCAAGAAGTCAAAAAAGGGCTTTTTGCAGCTTTGACTTTTGAGAGCTCTAAAAATTTTATTTTAACGTATTTCCAGAAACTAATGTGGTTTTATTTACTTGTTACCAAAGATAGTTTATTGGGCAAAGTTTGAGGGAAAACTTTTTTCCGATGCGAAATGCCCTGGACCGCTCTTACAGAGATCACCTCTTAACTAATAAGAGTGACTAGCATCTAGTTTCTCCTTACAATATCACCCCCGAATCACACTTTAAGGTCATGAGAATAAAGGAAATGATCACCCACAAAAGAAGCTTTTGATCGGTGAACAAATTCTCCTGGTCAGCACCTTAGGAAATGCATAGAGAAAGTACGAGGAATGCGCACACTGATGTTAGCTTTTAAAGGGTTAACAGCTGTAAATAAATTACCTCATTTCTGCTTGGCTTAGTTGGTTCGTAGTTACAGGAAGCACTTCTAAAGAGATCTCATTTTAGTTTTGTGGCATGGGGTGATTATTGATGGTAAAAGGACTAAAAGGAGTCCAATTCGGTCTGTAATTATACGAGTGATTATCAAAATCGGACGACCGCGAAGCGGGAGTCAGATTTGTTAATCACGAGTATTATTTCAAACGGAATCGGACAACTCGAATTCCTGTTACCAGGAAATAAAAATACGACAAAATTTGAGAAAGAAACTAGACATCGCTTGTATTTAACTGTCGATCACTATTTCTCTGGTCTGTCAAAGCTCTTAGAAAACCAGTCACAAAATCAAATGAGGCAAATTCAATCAAATGTGAAAATTTGCTTTTACTAATGATTGGAGAACCCAGCAGATCAAAGAAACATTAAATGCTAGATGACAGTGACATTGACAAGGTCATTAGATCGAAAATACAAAGATCTCTCTCTATCAACCAGCTGAAGCAAATTATTTTGGTTTACCCGCAATAGCGTTGTACTTAAATAAGACACGATACTTTGTCTCTTGCCTTAATTGTAAATGTTATAGTGGTCACCTTGGCACTTGCATCTCACCCCACATCTCAAGTTCTATAGTGCATCTATGCTACTTGCCACAGCACCAAGTTTGACGATGATCTTTAAACATACGTGCTTTAGTCAGAGTTTCACTCAGTTTGACTACTTTTTATTTCAAAAATGCACTAATCGTACATTATTTTGTTTTCCTTTCAAGGTAGGGTGTTGAAGTGGTGTTAGCATAACTTACCTGAGGCATGGAACAAATTTTGCTCCACCTGTGCTAAACTAAAAGTAATTCAGGGTGCTTTGTTTTCAGATCAATGCTCTTAAACGCCAACATCGTGACTCTATGGTTGACCTGCTGAAAAGGCAGCTGAATGAACAGTTGGAGCTCGCCGAGAAGCAACTTCTTCCTGTAAGGATGAATTCAAGCTCATTCACTTTATTGACCCTTCACATCCTAATATTTGTGTGCATATTCTCCTTAGTGTCCTCTTTAGATTTGCTAAGGTGCTGTAAAGAGATTTTGTTTAACACTCAAGAGCTTTTCTATTTGGTGATCATTTTTCCTTTTCTCGTGACCTTAATGTGTGATTCAGAGGTGATATTGTAAAGAGAAATTAGATACTAGAAATTCTTAGCGAGTCAAAGGGTTACGGATCGTTCGTAAATAACTCATTCGTACATTTTCTGTTTGTCTCTTGCACATCAAATCACCATGCATTAGAAAATATAATTTATCATGTTCCACTCGTCCTAGTTCTGTGTATTTTAGCATCTTAAAGTGTTTTTACCCATTTTTTGTTCTCTATATTTTTGTCTTCTGTCACTTTCGAAATGTTTCTTTTTTCGTGCCTTTTTTCACGTAGAAACAAGAGGAACTGGAGAAGCTGATGCGACTTTCACAGGAGGAGAAGATGAAATCACTGGCTGATTTACACGCTAAGTAAGAGAGGAACCATCCTCTGATTCTCAAGGATTCCAAACTTAAAAATGGTAGAAAAACCCCAAATTTAATGATATAGAATGGTGTGTTTAAAAACGTATTTTACCGAGGGCACATTATAGGATTTTGTTCCAAAACTCAAACCTCAGGACTGCGACTGCCTTCCACTTGATACTTGTGGTGAAAGGATGAACCAGGATGGCTATGGTTATTAGATGGTTCTGCCTCGTCTAGCAATTTTGTTGCAAGACAGTTACGCTATGATCTTAGTGTGTGCCTGTCTTTGTGATTATTGCTGAATTATTCATTGTTTTCAGGCAAATGAATGAATTAAGAAAGAGCCAGGACAATCAGAACAGAGAGGAACTTAAAGTGTTGGCGCGACAACATTCTAACAAAGATGAACTGCAAAGGTTTGCCATGTTTGTCTTGTTAATGTATCCTTGATAACAACCTTATGGCAACAGAAACGACAAAGGAGTATTCTCGCTGTCATGCCTTCCCGCAGGTTTTCTATGCTTGTCGGTGTTTTTTTTTTTCATTTTTTTTTTTACTACAGTCTGTCTTTCCCCCCTTGTCTCCCCGTTCTTTCCTTTCTCCTCACTTCTTTTTTTCCTTTATTCGTTTTTTTTTTCTCCGTCTTTTTCTACAGCAGTTAAATAGTCACGAATGGAGAATGGAACTCGCTTACGAGCTAGTGTCATGCGAGCTCTCGAGTCACATCTTGTTCGGTGTATCTGTTGTTTGGCTTCTGCGTCTTTCATTTTTTTTGTAGTCCTTTACCAAAACTGCGCCGTTCAGGGATCAGAAAGTCATCTTGTTTTTACTTTCGGTTTAGATGTAACTGAGCGATTTGAAAGTTTGAGCCAATCTCTACTTTCTTCCCACGAGTCTCATGGCTCACTTTTGCTTTCTAGGAGGAAACGGGAGGAAAACAAGAAACACATTGAACAGTCCGTCAAAGAGCGACAAAAGGTTTGTGTTTCGTTGGGTTTGATTTGTCTCTCAAAAGGATAAATCATCTGAGGTCCAGTTCAGATAAAATGTACGTTTTCTCTAGACAAATATCACTTGGTACCAAGAGAAAATAATCTCTTTTACGCATGTTGCCTTTCGCTATGAAAGATGAAAGACATCCATCCCCTTTCAACGAGTATAAGTCGCCTGTGAGTAAAACTGAACGAACAGCGAGGAAATTTTTTCTTTGTGATTAAAATGGCTTCGGTAATAAAAATTACATCAGGAAACCACCGCCCCCAATCTAAAAATAACTTCAGTGAAATTGACATATTCGGCCAACGCCCTAGTTTTCTCTCCCTGTCCCACCTTTGTTTTCTTTTCGGCACAGATTACTTGCGTAGGGATTCGTTGGTTGATTGATAGAAGATCAGACTAAGTGACCAATTGATTGATGGATAGATGATTGACAGCTTGGCTGACTGATTGATATTTAAACCTTTTTTCATATTTGTTGATTTTAGATGACAGAGTTCCACAAGAAAGAAAGCGAAGAGTTGGAGAAAGAACACGATAAACTATACGAAACTCTTGATGAGGATAGAAAAAAGGTACGTTGGATTTTCCTTCGTCAACGTAGTGTCCTCTGTACAACTCAAAGCGTTCAGTGATACCGTCATATTTTGAAAAATTTACACGATTACAAGTTTTGACAGATTCTGATCGTGCTTTCTTTCTTAGAGTTCACAAGACCTTCGGACTCTGCACGAAACGAAAGTGAGACAACTGAGCGTCTGTGACCTGGAAATCACATATGCTTCCCTTTATGGTGACAAGGTAACCAAGCTGTAATTTTGGACGCCAGGTTACCAAGGTTTTTTGGTGGCAAGATTATCAAGCCGTGCAACGGGGAAAAAAGGCCTCGCCCGTGGTGGTCAAATCATGCAATTAGTTAATCCTACAGCAGGGATAATTTTTATCAGTGGAAGATCCAGGGCAGGATTGGCCCAGATAGATTAACTGAGGGAGGGGTACTTCTACTTTCTGTTAGAAATGTTGGGGTGAATTGTTGTGTCTTGTCTAAGAAGTTAAAAATTACATTTGAGCCAACAAAGGCCCGCGTAGATGTTTATACACTAAGGAGTAAGTAATTTAATTAAGGTTATCAATTTATTGTTACTCAGTGTTTAATTAGATATTGTTGGGATTTGGTATTATTCCGATGGACCCATAATTTATTTAAATGGGATAATATTTATTGTTAGGTGCCCTTCTGGGTAATGAAGTAAGGTAATGAATTTAAAATGGTGATGTGTAAGGGCGTTTACTTGCGCTTCGTAGCCTACGAAATCTTCTGGTGTCTTTGGTGGTAGAACAGCTGGGTTTTTTTTCCAGAAAAGGTGCCGAACATCTCAGCTTTTTCCTCACCATGATACACTTATGTATAAAAGCTTGTGATGTTATGCAGTCCTAGTTTTTTTTTCTAGCCACAGGGTGACGCAGAGTGTGTGTGGGTTTTTTTTTTTTTTTTTTTAAACTCTATGATTTTACGCAAGCATGTTTTTTTCTCGCCATCTTTGGACTGTTTCCTTTTCCCAAAGTCGTATCGCCAATTTATAACCAATTTATCACCGATTTATCATTTTATCAGGTTTGGCTCCTAATTTCACGCATGCGTGACCGATCATTTTTCTACCTTCATGTCACACATCCAAAAATATTGTTTTTGCCATAATGCCATGCCCAATTGCTGTTTCTTCTCATTTAGTTCATCGCGCGGCGTTCAACAACTTTTTCCTTCGTGTTTTCCTCCTTTATTTGAAGAGGATATCTCAAATGAAGCTACATAAAGCTGTACGAACAGTGCATATTTATTGACTTGATCGTTTTAGGGGGTTGGGGGGCGCTATTTATTGTTGGACAATGAACGTTATTGATATTGTCGTATTTTGTTAAATATGCAGAATTTAAGGACATTTTCAACGTATTTATAATGCGGTATTTCCGCACTCGAAATGATTTCACTGTGGAAAGCTCTTGAAAAGAATGAATTCGTTTGCCATATATTTGAATTTGGCACAATTTACAGTTTCTCGTCACAGGATGCCCAAGCTAATTCATAAAGCTTTGGTACCCTGTATCTGCAATTAATAAGTGTGTTTATTAGCTTTCACGGTATAAGTACAGATTGTAAATAGCAAAAAACGGTGAAATGACGTTTGCAATTGCCTCTGTTCCAGTTGGGTTCAGAAGTGCCATAGGATATTTTATAATCGGGTGCAGTTATGATTTACATTTAGCTAAATTTGTTCACAGCATTGAAATTGTTATTGTTAAGCTTTGGAGTTAAATGTTAGTGGCGCACAGGATTATGGGAAAGTTCTGGATATGGGGAGGGAGGGGAGGGTGGCTGTCATTTTTACTGGGTGGGTGTTGTTTCTACTCCCGTAAGTTAGCTAAAAGTGAGTAGTAATCAATAACCAGGTATGATTCTCGCCGGCAGCATAACAAGTGAAACAAACGAAGTCAAGAAGAGACTTATCTTTTTCCCCGTTTCGTTTAGGTAATAACGTCATTTCATAAGGCGTACGTTTCAGCTTCGCAGGTTAATTTTGTACCCAGTTTTCTCTCTCTTCTTTCCTCGAGGGAGGAAGAGAGAGGACACTGGAAACGAAGTTGCTCGCTCTTGTTCAGCCGTTTATCTTAATCAGGCACAAGCATGATATTGTATTTGATACAAGAGTGTGTATTTTCCACTTTTAGTTAATTCTGTGGTCACGTAAAAGTCCCTTTTCCAATAAATGTTATGCTCGCATCGCAAAAGGCTCGTCCTCTGACGCTTAAGGATTCGTTGTGAGCTCTAGAAGGTTCTCCGTGTTTTGTCACGACCAGGGGTGTTACGTGACAACAAATTTTTGTGACACAGTTTGCCATTCCATTTATTAAGTGATTAATAGCTATTGATGCCGGATATTTGCGGACTTCGATATCGTCAGCAAATCTTAGTGTTTTCCAGTTGTCGTTGGCGTCTCAAGGACGAGTGTCTCCACGTATTGCCGCTAGAATCTGGTGTTTTTGTCGCAGTTTACCGTATTAAAGATATAATTTTAAAGCATTATGGGTGGAGAAATTAAACAATTATTTACAGCACCCTGAGGCCCATTGTTTTATTTTCAATGGAAGTGCAGCTGCACTGTTTATTTCATTCAATCCATGGGTCTATTTCAATTTTGTATGAAGTTCGAATAAAATTATCTATTCATCTCAGTTTGACTGATGCCTTGTCTAGCACTCTGCTCGCTGAATTCTCCACATTTGCGTCTTTTTGTTTTCATCAACCCTTTGACTTTTTATCTCTCTCTCTAGCTGCTACACATTTCCAATTAGTTATGGGAATTTGGTGTTAGATCAAAATAACTTTACCTGATACGTTTGAGTATTCTTGTTTCCTGTTTGGAGGATAATAAATAGCTATTATAGGAAGAGGTTACGTTTTGATGTCACTTATGGGAGGTTAAAGGTTAATCAGTCACGGAGGAAAAACAGTTTCCGCTTCGTATTCTAATTTTTTTGCTATTAAAAAAAAGTTATTAATGAATAGATATAACTTTAGGCCCCGTCCACACGTATCCGGATAAATTTGAAAACGGATAAATATTTATACGGTTACGGGTTCCGTCCACACGTAAACGGCGTTTTCACACACCGAAAACGGATCAATTTGAAAACGCTCTCCAGAGTGGATAAATTTGAAAACGCTGGCTAAGCGTCTCCGTGTGGACGCCTTATCCGGATAAATTTGAAAACGATTTGAAAACGATGACGTAACAATTAAAACCTAGTCCAACGCGTACACTCGGCCGATCGACCATTAATGAAAACATGGCGAATAAACAAGCTCTAGTTTCGGTACTAATTTGAATTAGACATCTTACCAAACTCCTTTTTGACCACGAGGAGCAAACGAACCCTGTTGATAAGTTTGAGAAGCCCAAGAGCACAGCCAAGTAGATTCAGGCTCAGGATACGCGAGACTGCGGGCACATGTTTTCCTCTAAAGAGCATGCTCAGTAGGCGACGTCATCGTTTTCAAATCGTTTTTGCGTTTACGTGTGAACACCAAAAACGATTCACAAACGGCAACGTGTGGACGCGGATAAATTTGAAAACGGATAAATATTTATCCGTTTTCAAATTTATCCGGATACGTGTGGACGGGGCCTTATTTTGATAGTAGCTGCCGTTGTATCTATCTGATGAATAAATCACAAGACTCATTTCATTATCACACAAATTTTATTTTGAATAGCCACTGACGAAATACAATTTACTTTCATTGAACACGCTCAGTCTGCGAACTAACATATCTTCTGTTCAGTTCGAGCGAGGACAGAGCGATAGCCGGGAAAATGTCAGTCCGTTCTCCAAACATTTCAGAATACTACGTCTTCTGTGATGTCGTTCATCGTGTCGAAGATCTTTATGTACGTTGTATTCAATGAATTATTATAGTAAAAGGATCCTGGTGTGTCTGTGGAGTCCTCCAAGGCTTTCGCAGCCTCTTCGTCCGTGTTTCCGGTTTTCTTTGGCAAGGTTTTCCCAGCAGCCTTGACGGAAGTCGGACAAATCGTTCCCGGCATTCCAAGGTAGTAGTACGTCTCACGTGGTTTGAACTTATCGTGCAGACGCTTGATACGAATCCGCTGACCTCCTGCAATTCCTGGTGTTCGAAAAAGAAAGAGTTAAATGATGATTGAAAAAGAAAAAGATAAAAAGTTCTGTCGACGCTTCCTTTCACCGTTTAAAACCTTGTTCATTTGGTTTCCCCAGTGTAACACAGCTGTCCGAACGTCGTGCATGCACGAGAGGATCAATTTTAGACAGCCGCTCGCCACTTTCCCGCGTAAAATTATAAAAAAAAAACACAAGAAACAACACTGTCTCACAAGATAGGCGAAAGAAAATTGAAACTTTCAGAGGAATTTGTTAAAGGAATCGAAAGTAGGGGAAGGGAGAACTCGAAACTTTTCGAACATAAAGCTTATTCAAGTACGGGTATCCTGTTGATTTGCTATTCTGTGTTGAGCTTTGGCAATACAAAGTTATACTATTTTATAACATCGTGAATTACTGGCTTGTGTAGTTGTTCATAACTCGTGCGAGACAACTTGATTCTGACTGCCTGAATGCGTGCCTCCGACATTACAACGTTCGCACAGTATGCACTCGCTTGACCACTGAATACTTTGGTGCAGGCAACATAATACTATAAGAGAGTTGTTGTTTAGGCAATACGAGTCAATCATATGACGTTTTACATGCGGCCTTACCTTGATGACTGATTTCAGTCAGTCTATACTCGCCAGCGGTCTCTGCCTTGTTACTCACACCGTCATCGTCCAGATACAACTTGTAGCTGCTGTCTCGGCCAGGATAGATACTAAACGTGATGGGATTCACCTTGCCGTGACGGTACAGCTCAACCTCACGCTTGGGTATAATGGCGCCTTCTCGGATGTAAATGGCACAGTTATCTCTAGCAGGGTCGTCCCAAGGGGCGTAGAAATCGAACTCCACCTCACCATGACAGGATCCTCCAGTGGATACTTGTCATCTGTAAAACGGTACCACTGACCCCCAGCGGGGAGGTAGACAGCACGGCTCGTTTGACTTTTTGATACAATAAATCGAGAACGGCTTTTCCTCTCAGTGGTGTACAGTTGCTATGTACTAAGATGCGTTGTCTTAAAAAAGTACTTGAAGGGTTATCTTAAAGTGCAGAGCATTTTCGGAAAGTACTGGCCATTTTTTTAAAGGGAATTTTACCATTTTTGCAACAAGGTTATGGCAAGGGTTTCTGTGTGAGGCCTGAGTACCAGATAAGATCTACAGCATGGAACATAAAAATGGCCTTTTAAAAAATAAACAAACCTGGATTGACAATGGGTGCCACCATTATGTCTTTACCCAAGAAGAACTGATCATCCAATCGGTTGGCCGTGTAACCGTTATATCCCCTCCCATGCGGGTCATCTGCGCGTGCATCGTTATAGAATTCTCCCGGTTTGTACTCATCCATGAACAGGGGCCGGCAGATGGGTTTACCTGTCTGCTGTGTTCTCATACATCGCATCGTAGATGTACTGAATAAGTTTGTACCTCAACTCAATGTACTTTCGACAGATTTTTGGAACTGGTTCTTCATAGCGGTATGGCTATTGGTACGGCTTGTAAGGTAATTCATCAACTGAGCTGATAACATGAATTGGCCACTGTGAAGAGTTTCAAAGCTGACGTTACGAGCGTTAGCCCTTCGTTAGAGAGAATTACGAATGCTTGCAACTTCTCCATGAAAAACAACGTCACGGAAAATAAAGGTTCACTTGAGTTCCCTTTCAAAGGCATTGGTGAAACACTCGGGTACTTGAAAAACTAGAGTTAAAATCACGTGGTACATCACAAAGATGTGTGGCACCATATCAGCTATCAATTGAATGGTTTAAGTCACAAGTCAGAGTAAAATTTTAAAGGACCTTAAGTCAAGCATGATAAAGAGAGCCTCATGAAAACATTGCTAAGTAGCTTTCATTTGAAAGGTCACTCTTGGAATGTTAGCCTGCAGAGCAGGCGTAATTTTGGCAAGCGAGTGCTCAGTGCTCTTCGAGTCTTACAGCAGAAGGCTGGGACGAGAGGGGTGAATAGGGAAACGGATCGGCGGATTTGGAGATTATCTTTCTACGCATT
The DNA here is from genome assembly GCF_964200805.1 of Pocillopora damicornis. Lineage (NCBI taxonomy): Eukaryota > Metazoa > Cnidaria > Anthozoa > Scleractinia > Pocilloporidae > Pocillopora > Pocillopora damicornis. The sequence continues at coordinate 3,907,560 of NC_142683.1, forward strand.
TTGGATTCAGAGCGAAATGCTAACGGTTTGCGGTTTTAATATTTTGCGACCTAATTTTGGATTGTGCTTGTGATAAAAAGTTCGGAACTTGGATCTCTGCCATCGTTAGAAATGTTTCATTTTGTTCTTGTGTATGTGCGCCAACGCAGTTTTTTTTTGTCACGGACAAGACTCGTCGAATGTCACGCTATAAGGAAACAGTAATGGCGCTGTATGGTCAGGAAGCTGTAGCATGAAGCCAGTGTACTGCCGACACCTACCCTCCAAAAGAAAATCAGGAAGTGGCCCCTTCCCAATTTTCTTTTGGAGGGTAGAGGGCGACTGTACATAGGATAGTGACATGTTACCAGCGGAACATTTTGTCTTCGCGCTTTTATCAGCTTGGATTGTATAACAATTACATTATTGGGTCGTGCGTGGAACTATTTTAAGCTTTTTTACTTTTCAAACAAACCAGCGAACAGCACTCTGCGAACGGTTATTGTAAGACTTCTTTTACTCTCCGAAGCGTTTCGTCTAACTGTCGTAAACTTCTTCAGAGAGTTTTGCTGGTGAACATTAAAGGCCCGTATTTATCAGCCATAGTTGGCAGTTATTACGTGAAGAAAGTTTTAAGCTGAAGGTGAGAAAAAGATTTGGGAGCCACGGTTTTTAATCTTTTTGTCACCTTGCCTTAAAACTTTTCTACAACTTCTCTAGTTCCTGTTCGTAAATCCGGCCAGGCCTTTATAGTGTTTGACCCACGCAATGGCCGCTAACCGTGGCTTATAAATACCGGCGTGTAGTGTTTAAACGTAAAAATCCTTGAAGAAGTCCACGACAACGAGACGAAACACGTTGGAGAATAAAACAAGGTTTACAACGACTGTACTACAACTCTTTGACAGCAGAATAAACAGTCCTACATGAAAGGGCTTCTCCGTAGCTTTCATTTGAATGGTCAAAAAGCAAGGTGACAGACAAACACAGTGACAGACAAACACAGTGACAGACAAACACAGTGACAGACAAACACAGTGACAGACAAACACAGTGACAGACAAACACAGTGACAGACAAACACAGTGACAAACAAACACAGTGACAGACAAACACAGTGACAGACAAACACAGTGACAGACAAACACAGTGACAGACAAACACAGCGAGTGACAGCAGAACTTTAAAAAGTAAAAGTAGAGTTGTGTGAAATAATTTACAAACAAGACGAGGAGTCGGATTCGTTCCTATCTCTAGTTATCTTCAATGTTAGCTCTTTCCTTCAAGGAAAAACGCACAGCACCGACATCAAAAACAAACGCAATACATTCGCAAGAGCACATAGATAGCAACCGGCGGAAAACTGTCCGAACAAACGAATGAAGTATTTTACATGGATGCATTTGAGAAGATAAATTATTTCACATCCTAATAAATGACATAACAGAAACGACAGAACTTTGTACTTACAATTATTCTCCGAGATTTGAAATGTTAATAACGCCTAAATACAAGCTAAGACTATTGGGGATTTTGCGACTGACCTCTCCACTGGATTGCCGTACCTTACTGAGGTCTTAAGTTTGTTTGAGGATTCACGTTAAAGTTCCCAGCGTTTTTATCTACCAATCCTTGAGGATTTCTTCCCTGTTGCTAGAATAAGTTCTGCAATTGATTCCATTTTTTCTTTTTCTTTTTGCTGCAGCCGGGTTTATGTTGGAAAGAGCCCATCCCATGCTCCACACCGACGCTTATGCGCTGTTGACAACCGAATGTCTGCATCATGGTCTGTGATTTCGAAGCTTGTTTCTGAGTAACTTCAACAGAATCCGACACGCGTGAACTTGAATGAGTTCCTTCTCCTTTATCAGGAGTTGAATCCGCTTGGGTATCCACGTCTTCTCCGAATTCCAAAGCACTGAAGTCACCAGTTTTTGACGGAGGGGTAGCACTCGAAGAGTCTTGCGGCATCTCAGTGTCTTCACTACAGGTAGAGAATCCCTGAGAAACGGGCGGAGTTCTGGATTCAGATGGATAGAGGGGTTTGGGGGAGTCCTGTAAACTCTTCACGATGGCATCTAATTTTCCTGGAGAACCGATGTTCTCAATAGGAGTCCTACAGAAATACAATCATAGATCAGATCAGAGATTCAAAGACCATTAATAGAGTAACTTTTAATTGAGTTTCCAAAGTAATCTGGGTTTGTACTGGTTTTACTCTACTCTGCTCTATGATTGGTCCGAAAAAACTCGCGTCACTCTCTCGACCAATCAGATGCAAAACTAAAATCAATCACGACTTGGTCGCCCGCATTTTCCTGCCTTTTGGGCGGTTTGCTTGTTTTTACTCCGAGTTCTCATTGGCTCTTCAGGGTATTTTCCATTCTTCTTTCCATAATAAGTACTTTGGTTTTGTTTTAAGGCACTCAATCGAAAAACGCTCTATCAATGGTAACCCTTAATTTCCAAGCCCAGACGGTATAAAAATTCATCTTCTGAACGTAGAAATTCTTCAAACCTGTTCTTTTTTTCAATCACTTATTCAATTTGTTGTCTCACCTTGCATGATCACCGTCACCACTTCCTGAAAAACAACATCAAATTAATCACTTTTTAACAATAAGTTTTTCCAAATTGTGATGATCCTCATGGGAAGTTAAGTTCTTTCTTTCTTCCGCCCCCGTGAAACAACAAATAAAATCTGAAAAAAACTTTGTCACACACGTTTTACACAAAATTCACCCTCTGATGAAAATGCGTAACTATATCAGGGTTCCATGGTCAAAAAACTGATCAATCAAGCAATAAACACGATCATGTAAAATAGAATTTACCTACCTGTTGGGCTAGCTGCGACTAACAACTCGGCAACACGGTCTTGCTTGGCCTGAACAAAGAGAATCAGACGATCATGCAATTGAATGTCAAACAAACAACAACAACATTTAAGACCATCTACCAAATTGCAAAAGTTAAAAGCAGCAAAATGGAATGCGATACCAACACTCTGGCTAACTAAGAATAGACTCTCTTTTTTTTCAACAAGAGAGTTTCACCCTCTCCTTATGCATCAACGATCGGCTTTAAAAAAAAAGCTAAAACGAAGACAAAATACAAAATAAATAAATAAAAACGGAGAGGAAAAATGCCCACTGTTTCGAGTGTCACTTTAATAATACTTACTGGAGTTGCAGTTTTCTTCGGTATTCGGTAAACTTCCTACAAACAAAAAGAAGGCAAAAGATGCCCCAGTTTTAGCGCGTTAGACTCTGGCTCAAGGGGTCTGAAGTAAAGCTCTAGTTTGTCGAGTCGAGTTCGCACGAGTTACAAACAACCACACCAGCTAGTAACTCACGGTGTTTTAAAAACGTATAACCTTTCTGGTAAAACTAAAAACAGAATAGAAAACTCAAAACAGAATAGAAAATTCAAAACAGAATAGAAAATTCAAAACAGAATAGAAAATCAACAGGATACCTGTACTTGAATAAGCTTTGTGTTTGAAAATTCTCTCGGTTTCCTTTTCCCTCTCTTCGTTTCCTTGTACAAATTTCTATGAACGTTCCAATTTTTTCTCGCTTATTTTGCGAGATTTATTATTGTTTTCGTGTTTTCCATTGACTTTTGCGCAGGAAATTGGCGTACAGCCGACAATAATTGATCTCTTACGCATGCCCAACGTTTGACCGCCATGTTGTTGTTTTCCAAGCCGAGACACCTTTTTTACTCCCACAATGCCTCTCTCCCCCCAGGGGTACTGGCAAGCTAGTGGGAAAGATTTGAAATAATGCGAATAGATAAGTTGTGATAGATCAGTGAACGTACCCCTAGTTGCTTGACGCACAAGAACGCAGGCATAACCACAAGCAGATGTGGTCTCTTAGCCTGTAGGACTGTAACACCCCACAACAAAAAATGTATACATCGGCAAAACAGTTCACATTGTATAAAACTATATATGAGATAAATATATAATCATTGGCAAAAAACCCTAACTCCATAAATACTCTTCAGGAATACCATTCCACAGTTTTGCCCTTGTGACTTCCCCCTTCAGTCTCTCTTCAAAATTTCTGACAAACCAAACATCATTGTACATGTACACTGTGCATGTTGAAACACTAACAAATCCTTGACGTGCATACAATTCTTGCTACACTGGTGTAGCAAATTTGCTTTCTTGTTGAACATTTTCTGGAATGATCATTCCTGTAATTCTCCTGAGCTACTATATAACTCTACAAGGAGAAAGTACACATTGATCATCACCTCTAACTGAAGTTTCATTTTCTTTCCTCCACTGTCCACCATCCAGTTCCAAATTAGAGAAAGCCCCTGATACCTGAGGAACCCTTTTAAACATGACTGGTTTGTGGTGTGCTATAAAAACAAAATAAAAAACAATCAAACAAACTTGTAGACAAAGAGCACAAATTTTAAGCAATTGAAAAACCACATTTATATGCTACAGAATGTTATGACTGTAACTCTTCATCTGTATACAGCTGTTTTCAAGAAAGGTTGTTGGAAAAAGGACAAAATTACACAAACAAACCTGTTGGTCATCTGAGGTTTGGTTTGGTGATCAATGAATTTTAATAAGTCAAATACACTTTCTCAGATTTGCTACTGTAAAATCCTGAGGTCTAGTGACAGTGACCTGGAAACTACCCACAATACTTTTTGTGGTTATCTTGTACTCTTAAATGCTATTTTCCAACAACTTTGCCTGTTTATGCAAACTTTTATTTAATCCATACATGGATATTTTAAGCAAGTCCATACACAAAGAATAAAAATCCACGCATGCTACTCTATGCCAAGTTTTTCATTTGAATAAAAGCTCTTGTTTTCAGCAAGATTTAATTCTGCCAACCTTCTTTGAGAGGGATTCTACAAGAGACACATGGAACTGGTTATCAAATACCTGTAGGATTTTCAGAAGCATTATCCTCTGTTCCATAGTCTCGGTTTACGGTCAACTCGCCGACGGACCAACTCGCCGACACCAACTCGCCGACGTATAAAATCGAGTAGAGACGTCGGCGAGTTGGTCGTCAATCTAATACAACTTATTAGAAGCTAAACATACAGAAAATTAAACGATATTTAGTAAAAAAACATTGGACATTGGTGAACATCAAACAGAAGCTTAAATATCGGTGAACATTGGTGAACATCACCAATGACTATAACAGCTAAGACGCGAACGAGTTATTGTGCGACAACAACACCGTAAAGATTCATCATGTCAATCGCTCAGATTTTTTAACGAAAACTCTCTAGACGAGATCTTAAGTAAAAAGCATTTCTTTTTATTTGCAACAAAGTTTATAAGGATCTTAAGGCGAATAAAGCGAAGTAAACCTCACCAAAGACTCTAACAGCTTCAGACGCGAACGAGTTATTGTGTGACAACAACACCGTAAAGACTCATCATGTCAATCGCTCAGTTTTTTTTTAACGAAAACTTGGCTTTCTAGACAAGATCTTTCGTAAAAAGCGTTTCTTTTTATTTGCAACTGTTATGATTTTCCAGTGTGTTGTATGTTGTGTGCTACCATATATGGTTTGCTCATGCGCACGCATGAGGCTTCATTAAACAGTCTTTTACTTACCGAACCGCCATATCGTTTGGGGTGTGTAGTTCTTAAGTAATACATGACAATTTTGGCGACGAGGATGGGATGTTAAGGGACCTTTTTGGCTGCTAAAAGTGAAGACATCCCGAAACTAAATCCACATAACGTCCACGATGGCCAGCGATGCAAATACGGCACCAAATCCAGTTCGTAACATCGGAAAAGTTCAAAAGTTCACTGTGGGAACTGACTTCGAGGCGTATACAGAACAGTTAGGATTCTTCTTCGTGGCCAATGGAGTGACCGACGCGAAACAGAAGAAAGCCATCCTGTTAACCAATCTTCCCACTGAAACGTACCAACTGGCGAAAGATTTGATGGCTCCGACCTTGTTAGGAGAAGATTCTCTCACGTACAACGCAATCGTAGAGCGTCTCCGCGAACAATTGAAGCCACAGAAGTCTGCTTTAGTAGCCAGGTATGAGTTTGACAACCGAGCACGTAACGCAGGAGAAACGGTGAGTCAATATGTTGCTGTTTTGAAACATCTAGCTATGGATTGCAAATTTAACGACGCCATGCGTTTGGAAAGGCTTAGAGATAGACTGGTTTCGGGTATTCGAGATAAGAGAATGATGTCAGAGCTTTTGAAACTTAAGCTTGAGGAACTAACATTTGACATTGCTGTTGCAAAGTGCTTAGCTATTGAGCAATCTTACAAAGATGTTGAAGCTCTCCAGGGGAATAAAGCGTCAGAATCAATCGATTTATTAGCCAAATCAAAGCCAGGCAAGAAGCTTAAATTCAAGAGAGAAGCCAAGCTTTCAGAGAAAAAGGGTTCTTTTTCCCCCAAGAGAACGGGTGATCAAAGTTGCTACCGCTGTTTGGGAATTCATGATCACAAAAGTTGTCCATTCAAGAAAGAAAAATGCCACCACTGTAACAAGACTGGTCACATTGTGAGGGCTTGTAAATCAAAGAAAAAAGAGACACAAGCTTCCCAACCCCCAGTAAATTATGTAGACAGCGATGACGGGGACAGCGATGATTATTTGGCATCCCTTGAGGTTAATAATGTGGGTGACAAGGATCACGTAATATGGGTCAACCCCGAAATACAGGGAAAGGTGGTCAAGATGGAACTAGACACAGGGTCAGCGGTGTCAGTACTTCCATACAAACTATATAAGGAACATTTTAATCATGTCAAACTTTCAAAGAGCCTGGTGACACTTAAGACATACACTGGGCAGAAAATCACACCTAAGGGAGAGATGAGATGTAATGTTAAGTTCAAGGGCCAGGAAAAAGAGTTAAACCTACAAGTTGTTGAGACGCAGGGACCAGCACTGTTTGGGCGTGACTGGCTGTCCAACATTCAACTGAACTGGGGTGAAATCAAAACCTTTAAGCTTAGCAAGACTTCAGAAGGGGGTATGGCACACAAAGTGGATCAGCTACTACAGAAGTACGAGTCTGTATTCTCCGAAAATCTGGGCACACTTAAAGGCTACAAGGCGGATTTGAAGGTCGAGGAAGGCTGCCAGTCCAGCTTTCATAAACCACGCCAAGTGCCATACGCACTCCGCCCCAAAGTAGAAGCAGAATTGACACGCTTAGAGAAGGAAGGTATTCTCTCTAAAGTAGAATACAGTGAATGGGCGACCCCAATTGTCCCGGTAGTCAAGCGAAACGGATCGGTACGAGTTTGTGGCGATTTTAAGGTCTCAGTGAACCCAGTACTTCTTGCAGAACAGTACCCTCTGCCACGTATAGAGGATATTTTTGCAAATTTGGCTGGCGGTAGACATTTCAGCAAGCTTGACCTTCGCCAAGCTTATCACCAGATGGAAGTAACCGAAAGATCCAAGGAACTCCTTACGATTAATACACACAAGGGCCTTTTTCGATACAATCGCTTAGTCTTTGGCATCTCTTCGTCTCCAGCCATTTGGCAGCGTGCCATAGACCAGGTATTACAGGGAATACCTGGGACCCAGTGCATCCTTGATGACATGATTGTCACAGGCAAAACCGATGAAGAACATTTGGAGAACCTGGAGAGTGTACTCAAGCGATTACAAGATGCGGGTCTGAAGGCTAACAAGGAGAAGTGCGAGTTCTTCAAAGATAGAGTTCAGTTTTGTGGGCATGAGATCGATAAGGAAGGTCTACACAAGACACAAGAGAAGATTGAAGCAGTGGTCAGCGCACCAAGACCTGAGAATGTGTCACAGCTTCGCTCATTTTTAGGGCTCGTAAACTATTACAACCGTTTCTTGCCCAATGCGTCTACAGTTCTCCACCCACTTCACCAGTTGTTAGAGCAAAACAACGAATGGCAGTGGACTGAACGGTGCGAGCGAGCGTTCACTGAGGCTAAGCGTATGATTACATCTGAGCAGGTGTTAACGCACTATGACCCAGCATTACCGGTTAGGCTGGCATGTGATGCGTCACCAACTGGCATCGGCGCGGTTCTTTCACACGTCATGTCCGATGGTAGCGAAAGGCCGGTAGCTTTTGCGTCCCGATCGTTGACCAAGACTGAACGACGGTATGCACAGATAGACAAGGAGGCATTGTCCATTGTGTGGGGGGTGAAACGATTTCATGTTTACCTCTATGGGAGACGATTTACGCTCATTACAGACCACAAGCCCCTCACTGCCATCTTCCACCCAGAAAAGGGAGTTCCAGCCATGACTGCTGCAAGGCTTCAGCGATATGCATTGTTCTTGTCTGGGTTCGACTATATCATTGAGTATAAGAGTACAACCAAACACTGCAATGCCGATGGACTGTCGCGGCTCCCTCTCCAGCAGAAAGAGCGAGAAGACTTGGAGGTGGATTCAACAGAGGTGTTCCACGCCTCTCAGTTTGTGCCATTACCTATAACCAGTGAAGCAGTAGCAAGAGAAACACGTCGTGACGTTGTCCTAGCGAGGATACATGATTCTATCGTGAAAGGATGGTCTACTCGTGTGGAGGGAGACAAGCCTTATTACGAGCGACGCAATGAACTGACAGTTCACCAAGGCTGCATCCTATGGGGAATGAGAGTGGTAGTTCCCAATAAGTTACAAAGCAGAGTGTTAGAGGAACTTCATGATGGGCATCTGGGCATGGTCAAAATGAAAGCACTCGCGAGGAGCTACGTATGGTGGCCTAATATCAATGGTCATCTGGAAGAGCTAGCGAAAGGCTGCAGCGGGTGTCAGCAAAACCAGAAGATGCCTGCTAAAACACCACTACATCCGTGGGAGTGGGCCACTACACCATGGCAGCGTATACACATCGACTACGCAGGGCCATTTCAGAACTCGATGTTCTTAGTGGTTGTCGACGCACACACCAAGTGGCCAGAAGTGGTTCCAGTCAAGTCAACTTCTTCAAGTTCGACTATCGAAATTCTACGCGATTTGTTCGCCAGATTTGGAATTCCAGAACAGATAGTCAGTGACAATGGTACACAGTTTGTTTCTGAGGAATTCCAGACATTTGTCAAGTCCAATGGCATCCGCCATATAACTTCAGCACCGTACCATCCAGCGACGAATGGTCTTGCGGAAAGGACAGTACAAACCTTCAAACAGGCTTTGCGTTCCATGCGTCAAAGCCCCAAGCCAGTGAGGGAGAAGTTGGCGAAGTTTCTCATAGCTTACAGGAACACTCCACACTCCACCACCGGTGAGAGCCCAGCACAGTTACTCCTGGGAAGACCATTGCGTACTCTCCTAGATTTGGTGAAACCTAACTTAAACCGTAAGATGGTTAACCAACAACACCAGCAGAGCATTAAGGCAGCGATTGACAAGGGTAAACAGTATCGCCAGTTAGAGATTGGTGACTCAGTTATGTCACGGGATTATCGAGGGGATCTGAAGTGGCGTCCAGGGCTGATTGTTAACAAAACAGGTCCGCTGATGTATGAGGTACAGGTGGCACCGGGACTGATCTGGCGCCGACATATTGATCAGTTGAGACCAACGGCAGTTGGACACACAGTTGAAAGCACTGACGCCGACTGTAGTGTTGAAGTCAGCCAACCTGAAGTGGCCAACACACCACTGACCCCAATTACATCAAGTACTCCAACCACTGAGAGTGGCACAGCTCCAGGAGGTTCAAAAAAAAATCAACCAAAGATGGTTCCTGTTTCCACACCTACGGTACCTGACCCTCCTGATGCTAAACCAGCTACAGTTAGTCCGATGGTCAAAATGCGACAACACCCTCAGAGAGTTCGCAGGGCACCACAGAGGCTTGATCTCTGAACTTTGTTTTATTCTGTTCGTTTTCTTGTTTAAAGGTCGTTCTTACCTTTCGAACTGTGGTTACCGGACACTGTTGGTTTATTTTATGTTTTCCTTGAAATTGTATTTTAGGGCTTGTTTTGAAAACTAGGGACAGATCGTCTTATGTGTGGAGGAATGTTATGGTTTTCCAGTGTGTTGTATGTTGTGTGCTACCATATATGGTTTGCTCATGCGCACGCATGAGGCTTCATTAAACAGTCTTTTACTTACCGAACCGCCATATCGTTTGGGGTGTGTAGTTCTTAAGTAATACATGACAGCAACAAAGTTTATAAGGATCTTAAGGCGAATAAAGCGAAGTAAACCTCACCAATGACTCTAACAGCTTCAGACGCGAACGAGTTGTGTGACTGCAACACCGTAAAAACTCATCATGTCAATCGCTCAGTTTTTTTCACGAAAACTTGGCTTTCTAGACAAGATCTTCAGTAAAAAGCAATTCTTTTTATTTGCAACAAAGTTTATAAGGATCGTAAGGCGAATAAAGCTAAGTAAACCTCACCAATGACTCTAACAGCTTCAGACGCGAACGAGTTATTGTGTGACAACCATAGCAACCACGCGGAACCACGTTTTTTTTTTAACTTTAAAGAAAGATTTATTCATGATCGAGAACGTTTGATTTACGATAAAAACGATAAAATTCCATTTATTATAAAGATCAGATGAACATGTGAAAGTAATGTATATCATGCAATTACTCTGCTCTTGTAGGTCCGTTTAATCTCGACATCGATTTCAATAATTGGGCCGCTGTTCTTTCACCATTTTCATATTTCTCCCATAATCCAAACACCTTACTCTGTAATTGCCTAATAAAAAAAAATACTTTTTACTAAAGATCTTGTCTAGAAAGCCAAGTTTTCGTTAAACAAACTGAGCGATTGACATGCTGAGTCTTAACGGTGTTGTTGTCACACAATAACTCGTTCGCGTCTGAAGCTGTTAGAGTCGTTGGTGAGGTTTACTTCGCTTTATTCGCCTTAAGATCCTTATAAACTTTGTTGCAAATAAAAATAATTGCATTTTACTAAAGATCTCGTCTAGAAAGCCAAGTTTTCGTTAAAAAATCTGAGCGATTGACAAGATGAGTCTTTACGGTGTTGTTGTCGCACAATAACTCGTTCGTTATAGTCATTGGTGATGTTCACCAATGTTCACCGATGTTTAAGCTTCTGTTTGATGTTCACCAATGTTCGCCAGTGTTTTTTTACTAAATATCGTTTACTTCTCTGTATGTTTAACTTCTAATAAGTTGTATTGGATTGACGACCAACTCGCCGACGTCTCTACTCGATTTTATACGTCGGCGAGTTGGCGTCGGCGAGTTGGTCCGTCGGCGAGTTGACTGGTTACCATAGTCTCTGCCCGCACCATCAATCTGGACAGCCTCAATGCCTGGTTACTGTGTACCAACCCTCTGTGATCACCTGGAAGTTTCTCAACCTCATCTTCCAACTTAAAACAAAATTAGAGAATAATGTCTTTTGGTGAAAAAATTAATTGTAACAACAGCTTTGTGAAACAAAAAAAAGTGCCACAAAGTTCAGTTGCAAATTCATATCATAGACATCAACTTGCAATCTGGTAGGTGAAATAATATGGAATTTCATCAATCATTACGCTAGATCATGTTTTCTAAAACTGCCTCAAATTTGACAAAAGTTGTGACCCATTTTTAAGCCCATTTTTAAAGGGAATTCCCCTTCACTTCCAAGTGGTTATTTACTAATAGAACTCTGTATCTCATAACAGAAAACATACATGCAAATGAGCAATCTCATCTGGGACAAGCTCAAGAACAAAATTCATTTCATCAAATTCATTTGACAAATTCCTTGTTTGCTTTTTACATCTCCTCCTTGGTGAGCTTGTGATAGGTGGGGTTGCTTACATGGAGAAAGAAAAGAAAAGCACAAATTACACCTAAATTGTGTGACCTCATACCTCTAAAGTCTAGCATCAGTATGCAGATTCTCTGTACTGTTCTCTATACATTTCATAAGGTGCTGACAAGGAGAGTTTGTTTAAAAGATCTGATTGTTAATTCTCCCCTCTAGCTGCTACACATTTCCTTGTAAATTAGTTACAAGAATTTGATGTTAGATCGAGATAAAAACTTAAACCTGATAAGTTTGAGTATTCTCATAATTTATTGATTTATTGGATAGTGTATGAATATTATTTCTTTCAGTTTCCTGTCAATCAATCTACTATAGATTACCCCTAGAAAAAGAAGTGAAAAGCTGGCATTATTGATCATAATATAAACTGGTAAAATGGACTGAACAATTTATTAAACTACCTTTTGAGTTTCACGGTTTGAGTCACAGCTGTGGCTGATAAACTGAGACAAGTTCCCCTTGTAGGTGGCATCAATTAGCTGAACAAAGAAGGAATTTTAAAGAAGCTATAACTCATTAAGTAACAAAACCATGAACTATAGTGATTAGTCCACCTACATGTACTGTATTACGTATAATATTTAAAAAGATGGGTTCTTATTGGAAGGACTGGGCACTGAATTGAGGGGGGTGCTAATATTACTCTCCCGTACTGATTGCCCTATGGTTGAGGCAATAGAAACAGGTTTTCCTCCTGTCCCTGTTATTTAGGAAAGTGAGGAAGGAGGGGGGAGGTGCTTCTTTTAAGATGGGTGCTTAAGGCCTGAGGGATGGACATCTATTTGGGAGAGGGTGCTTATCAGAGCTTAGGCTCTGATTCAAGGAATAAGCATATATCAAAATTTAATTTCCCACAATGGATGATTTCAACATAATTTACTCAAGCTCAATGCTAGGTGTAAGTCACATATAAATTTAGTAAACAACTGGGCTGGCTATGGAGTTCCTTGTAACTCAGTTGATAAAGAATTTGAAAATGATAACAGGCTGGAGATCATAACATTGAACTGACTGGAGTACATGCCATCCACACAGTTGACAAATGAATTACAGTTAACCCTGTAACTCCCAAGATCTGATTGTTAATTCTCCCCTGTAGCTGCTTCACATCTCCTTGTAAATTGGTTATGAGAACTTGGTGCTAGATCAAGATAGCAGCTTGTCCCTGATAAGTTTGAGTATTCTCATTACCTATTTGCTGAATTATGTGTGGATATAATAGGGAGAAGTTTCTTGTCAATTACTTCTGAGAGTTAAAGGATTAAGCAGGATTTTAGATACGAATCACAGAAGGCAGCAAGGAGGAGGGACTAAGGAGAGAAGGGATACCTCCTGACATGTGCACAACCACTTGAAGGGATCTAGGGGTACACCAACCCTCCTCCCACCTCTCCCTCCATAAAAATGCTAAAACTTGGGTCTCAGAGAATGCATTTGTGCACTTTGAAGTAATAATCAGGTTATTTCAGTGAAACTAATCATTGTCATTTCATTCAGCAAAAGGAGCAAAATCATATGAAGTGGCCTACTAGGTTAACAGACCATCAGCCCTTCTTGAAATCCTGCTCACTTTTACTAAGATGTCATAACTGTTCGGTATAGTGATCTACTGATCAACTCTGGGTTTGAAAAGCCTTAAAATGACCAAAGAATTTATCAGCACTCATCACAGCAGTGCTGTTATTGTCTCTACTTAGGAAAAGGTTAAGATTTCCACTCCTTACCTCATCAGCTCTAAATGTCATGAATTAGTAGTGTCTTCTGTTTTCTCTATCATAATGCTCTGCTCTTTCCTGGAAATCTTTATAGTTCATCACTTCTCCACAGTACTCCATACCACACTGATTCCTGGACAACAGTTACAATTTTTAATTGAGTGACAAAAGTATTGGGGATTATTTGTTTTTGTTTTTAGCTGTACTCTGCTCTGTGATTGGTCCAAAAAAAAAAAGGAGGTGAAAACACAAAATTACTGAGCTGCAAAATTGAGTACCAATAAGGCATTTCTTTCCTGAAGATAAAAGTAAAAATATAAACTTACAATTCCAGATCTTCAAGAGTTCTCGATTCCCAGCCTTTCTTCTCTGTTTTAAACACTTCAACTTTCACTTTACAGCCCTGCAAAAAGTGCTGTACATGTACATAAATTTGAAATCCTCTCATGGCTGATATCAGCATATAAGTATCATCTCTCATGAAAGCATATTTAACTCCCAGAAGTGATTAAGATGAAACTTCTCCCAGTAATATCCATATATCATCCAGAAACAGGTAAGGAGAAAACTCAAACTTATCAGGTAGAATTTGTTGAATTGATCAAACACCAAATTCTCATCACTACTTTAAAATGAAATGTGTAGCAGCTAGAGGAGAGAATGAACAATCAGATCTTGGGAGTTAAAGGGTTAAAATACCCATTATCTTTGTTAAAGAGGCAGTTGCTTCAACAGCTAACCCTTACCACTTCAGTAACATCAATCTTAATGTTGTAATGATAGTTTCACTAACCTGTTTCACATCTCTCCACAAGCACTTCTGCTGTTACTATTTGGAGATCAACGTGATCGGCGATGACGATGTGAGAAGGAAGACTTTTGGCAAAATTAACCAACAAGAGAGGAAAAGATACCAACCATTCTATCATCAACAATCTGTTAAGACAGTCCTTGCCACAACCACTAGAACATGGATCATCTGTTAAAAAATATATCAATATGTTCAACGAAAAAAATCATGTTTCCATGCATCTGTTCAGTAAAAATTGGATCAATGTCAGTATCTGATCAACTGAGCACCTACCCCTCTCCTAACCCAACATTAATCCTAACTTGTTATCAGTTGACTGTAGTTGAATTAGGGGAGGAGTAGGTGTGCAGTTGTTCAGATACTGACATTGATCCAGGAGACCACAGACGATGTTGAAATGTGGTATAAGAACAAAAAAAATAGCACACAAGGCACAGCTGAGTGTGTCACTGATGTTTGTACCTCAATATAAATGTGGAATTTATTTGAAGAATCTATTTGTTTTATACCATAAAAAGGCATAGGGCAGGTCATGCTCAGCTTATCTCAAAAAATATGATTAAGAAGACCTCAACAGTGGGTTGCTAAGTTCACGTACTGTAAAATGCACATAACCATATTCAGCATATAGTGAAGTCTGTGTCACAGCCATTATCTGACCAGGATCTAAGGTACAATCACACTGCATTCTGCGTACTTCCTTGTTGACTTTCTTCTTTCTGAAACATGAAATGAAAATCACGCTGCCCTGGTAACAGTAACAAGTTGTTTGAAGGGTAGAAAACTCAACTATTTTACACTATGAAATAGTTAAACACTGCTAATAGTAATTAAACATAAAACCCACCTGTTAAATAAGTACTCATTCTCCTCAATATGCTCATAGTAAGGTGGTTGACATTCTTCAGCTGAAGAAATGATGTGCTCCTCAGACACCTGGAAAAGTAACAGCATTCATAGGTATTTTCAGGTACTTTCAATGTTAACGGTGGAAAATTTCAGGAACACCCATGGACTTCAAGACATACTGTAACTATCTAATGCTTCACACAACAAGTGGAGTGACAGAGAAACAATATACAAATGGATTTCAGGATGCCATGCCTCTAATCACAATGATCTGTTTCCTGTTTGAAATGACTCAGCCTTCAAATATTCACTGCAGTGTACACAGTTTAAGAAAACCACCAATGAAAGTGTTTCACTTTGACCAACTAATTCCTGCCGATGATGCACTACAGTTTCTCAAAACTACCGATGAATAACCTTGCTCACAATCTTGGTCAGATTAGTTCTCTTCCCAACAGCGTAACGATTTTGTAAACTTTGCCCCATTTACTAGAGATACAATTCCAATGAACTAGACTCAATCAAACTGTTTTGTTCCACTCTCGTATTCACCCATTTACAATGGGTGTAAAGAGCTACTCTGAATAACTTGTAAGAAATCATTCTCTTATACTATATTCTCTACATTGTGATTGGTTGTTGCTAAGTACTGATTGAAAAGGTTATTCAAGGTTGCGTCAATCATGCAAACCAATCAATGTAAAAAAATCACGAAAGGTGGTGCTTCTAGCTCTTGACATAATGTTCACACTCATCATCTAACATGTGTCATGCACGAATCACAAAGTCTCCGACAACAAGCAGTGTAATGATCAGCAGCAGCAGCTGGTTACTGAAAAATATATACAGCATTCAAAAAGTTGGGTGACCACCAGAAAAAAAAAATTGGAGCCAACTATAATGAGACAAAGTCGGGCAATTTTATGTTGCTCAATTTAAGAGACATTTTCTCCCACAGAGTTTCCACTGAAACTATTATCTACCTTGACTCTGAATGAGCCAGAAGCTTATCCATAGAAAACAAAGAACACAAAAGAAGTGGGCTGTCTAAAAAGACCTATTTCAGGTTTATGCAATTTTTGACAATTTCAAGTTAAAATTTCCCTTTCTTGTGCCTTTCAGTTATTTATACAGTTTATATGCACAAGATGTGTAGCTCAAGTTTGCTAAAACTTTAGGTTAACTGATTTTGTTGTTATCGAAGTACCCCACTGTGTAGGTGAATCTTGGATACATAACAAATTGATGAGTTGGCTCATTATAATGCACTCATGATGACTTAACTTTCCAACTCAGATCTGTATGAATCAATGGAGGACATCACACATTGTCTACTTTTTAAAGTTATGGGAACTTGCTATTCTGAAAAATACCAGTGAGAAAGCATTACAGGTAGCCTATGGGTATCACTATGAACATAATAAACACATCTTTGCTAATGTTAAGGCTGAACCTGACAAACCCTATAACAAAAATGCAATTGCAGTATACATAATGTCTTCCTCAGACTATGAGAAAGTTGGCTATTTACCCACTGAACTAACAAGATTTGTACATCCTCAACCAAAGGATCCAAAGCTTGAGGTGACAGTGAAGCAAATCAGGTTTTGTACCACATTTCTTATAAATGGTTTTTACTTAACGATTGAAATTTCCACAACTGATCTATGGGAGAAGCCATGCAGTGATTAAAGCAAGCCGCATAGTAATCCTAACCCTAAGTAAAGAGTGAATCCTGCAAAATGGCAAAATTAAGGAGTTCTATTTGATTTGTGCAAGTAATTTCAATGAGAGAGATATCTGTTTTATGTAAAATTTCACTTGCATCACAGGCATGGCACTGTCTGGTCTGAGATTGCACAAACATGGAATAACCTTCCGCCCTCTTATTGCCCTGATTTGTTATGGCCTTGGCTATATAAATATACCGCTGCACAAATAAGATATTTCTGACAAAGTTGAAGTTAATAAAAACATTGATGAATCTAGTGTCACAAAGTGATGTATAACCACAGGCAGCCCAAGCTCCAGCTGTGAGATGATCAACTTGCAAAATAAGAGTCATGGCCAAATTACAAGATTTTGTATGGGAATATTTCCAACCGCTGTTAGGAATAAAAAGTACGGTCAAATTCTCAATAAAAATACCTCACCTTACTTCCACAGTATATCGCTTGCTGTCTGACCACTTACTATGTTGAAAAGGACCCATTTTGGTCCAACGCAGAATCCAAGCACATATACTGTAGTTTCATTTCAATTCACTTCAAACTTAACCTTCCCCGAAAACCAGAAAAACTGAAAACCAGCTTGGCAACCCTTCCTCCTTTATAAACTGAGCCTCGCCGGGGATCACACCGTAACTTGGCACCCGTGGTTCTAAGACAATTTCTTCATGCCAAGTGACGACTAGATTTCTGAGCCAAAAGACAATGTTTTCGCTGCTTTATTAAGACGCAACAAGTACTATTCAAGATAATTACACGATTGAATTACGTGACAGAGTCACTAGTCACGGTGTGTTTCAGTGTGTGCTGTTATCGCCAGTTGTACCAAATAAAATCCTGCAGTTTGTTTCTGAAATGTTCTTACAGTTTTGAATAGCGTAAGCTGTCAGAACTCAAATATGAAATAACAGAAGCCAAATTTTTAAAAAAGAGTTTGCCATTTAAATGTTGACCGAGAGCGCTAATCAAATTATGATATTCGATACGTTGTTGTTGACGTCTTTCGTCACGAGATTGTAAAATTTGTCAAATTTTGGCCTTTTAGAATGTTTAAAGTATTAATCGGTGTGGACTAAAAGCTCTTTCCCACTATCTTTTAAACTTAAAACGGTTAAAGTCTAAGATTTATTGAGCTACCTATATAAAACGGTCGGAGTTTGCTCAATGAACCAATTTGCATAATCGGCTGTCACGCTAGCAAAATCGCTAATAGTTTGAAGTCACCACGGCGAAAAAAATTAATAGGTGCAAGATGTATTTATATTTTTCTGCTGTCAAACATCTTATTAGAAAAAACCAAGCGGAGTTTCAATGGTTTGGTCTGGACTTGAGCAATATCAACCCGGAAAGAGAGAACACTTTTGACCAATTTCAGAAAGCTGTCGACTAACGAGTGTCTAAATAAATTATGACGAACCTCTGAATAAACGAATATCAAAATTGAAATGCGCTTTATACGCCTTATATATCACACAGTTTAAGAATGCAAAAGATTTTTTTGCTGCATGCGGTGTGATACGAGGACTGGGCTTTTCAACTTTTGAAATTTTCCATGTCGCAAGAGGTCAAAAAAGGGCCTTTTGCAGCTTTGTCTTTTGAGAGCTGTAAAAATTTTGTTTTAACATAGAGATTTCAAGAAACTAATATGGTTTTATTTACTAGCTACCAAAGATACTTTATTGGGCAAAATTTGAGGGAAAACTTTGTTCCGATGCGAAATGCCTTTGGACTGCTCTTACAGAGATCGCCTCTTACTATGAAAACAAACAAATTAATTTACTTCCTTGATTCTTCTGCAGTTGCCCTTGGAGCGAGTTTATTCGTTTTCCTCGCTTGGCTCTTAAGCTTACCGCTTTTTAATTAATTCATATCTGACGGTGGAGAATATTTCCATGTTCATGTTGGATAGTTTCTCGCAGTTTCCGCGCCAAGGGAAATGTCAATGAAAAGGGGCTCAGTGCATACATTAGACTGACGGCTCCACAAATAAAAGATTGTCCAGCGCTTGGTCTAATAAAAACCTTACGTAAATCGGCCAACGACAAGCGGACAAAATTAATAAGTAATTGATAATACTTAAAGGACCTTTTCCACTGGCGCTTACGTTTGGCCGTTACGTTCAGCGGGCCTGGGGAAGAGAATGTCTATGGAACCTACAGCCGAACAGGAACAGACAACCACATTTTATTAGCTGCCTGATATGACTGACTTATGACGTGTGTTGGAAAAACAAATTTAAGGACGAAAAGGCTACAGATTGTGGTAAGCACTGTCTGTGAAAACACCTGATTCACTTCCATCATGATTAGAACATCGGTTTTTAAAACTGCTTCAAACCTCGTCCTGAGTGAATGATGTGATAAATGACTTGGCGGAAGAGAATTCTGACATGTGCGATAGAAATTGAAAGAAATTCATAAACGGCAAAGTCGGTTAAACGTTTTTAAGCCCACTTAGACCTACCAAACATTGACTAAATTCGACGAATTAACTGATATTTTAACCGACACTCGACATGATGATTTCTTTCAAGCTACCTTCTTTGAAGATTAAATTCCGACATCCTCTGAGTTAGCCGAAGGGCAATCTACTAACGCACCAACCTTGCGCAGAATTCCAACCGTTATGTGAAAAATATGAATTCCGAATGGCCATCACAAAATCTTAAATGAAATTCATTTTGTTTTTTCCAATGAAGGAAAGATAAGGAGAGACGGATATTTGTTATCCTACTTTTAAAGCGGCGCCATCTGATGAAAATATATTTCGGTTTTGTAAGTCTAACTTTTTTACCGATGACAATTGTGAACATGCAAAAATGAAACAATTAATTTTTGTTACAGGTAACATCCGGTCTCAGTACACATTGTTTTGCAAGAACTGTTGGGTTCTTAACCCAAAATTACAATCAAGACTTGTTACAGTACTGAATTGGAGCTTCTGTCTTGAAACGGTAAGCTATTTGTGCTCAATGAGTATATCTTCGCAAGCAGTTCATTTTCCAGTTAGTGCTATTTGCGTCATCGAAGACAAAGTTGGTAAATAACAGGAACAT